>NC_044054.1:7779319-7784319 GCF_902167405.1 Gadus morhua
CATATTTATATTTCTTCCGTTAGTGTTCTTGACTACAAATGTTTAATTTCCCCAGAGTTTCAAAGATTTTTCAGGTATATGCTTTGAAGAAAGCCCCTAATTCACTTGAAAAATGTGTGCTTTGAGTTTTCTTGTGGTTGTGTGCTTATCAATAGACATTTTAACCATGTGATTGAGTCTGCAGTTCAGGGGCCGTATTCACAAAGCATTTTATCTTACCGCTAGGAGTGCTCCTAACTCGCGCTAAAACATTTTACGTAGGAGTTTTTTCTTAAAAGTTATTCACAAAGCCGCTGAGACCTACTCTTACTAAGGATAAATCACAAAGAGGGAACTAAAAGTGACGCGCCGTTGCTATGGATTACGTCAATTCTCGTGCACGAGTTTAGAGGCACTCAATTCGGTGATTGGTTGTTCAGACGAGCCCACTGAATCACCGAAAAACAAGGAAATAGCCTAGGCTAGAAATGAATTCCTATTAAGTAGTTATAGTGCAGTTAGCAGAATACACGCATGATGACAATTTTGCGGAGACCACGATAATGACGTTGTAGCCTGCACGTTCAAGAGAGAGAGAAAGCAAACAATAAAAATACGTACAATTTTAAAGAAAATAAATGTTATGAACTACCCAAGTGTTGACTGATTTGTGCCAAGGTGTTTACCTAAAATGTGTTTTCAAAGTGATCCCTAAATGATAGACAGATATTGATTAGACAGCGATTTATTAGAAACATAATAAACAGTTGGAACACGCAAGACCGGTAACCATAGCAACGCCTGTAAACAAACCTCGCAAAGCCCAATCCAGGGCTGAATCCGAATACTCATACTTATAGTATGCATTTTGTAGTACGCCACAAATATAGCGTGTCCGAATGCTCAGTGTGCATTGTGTAGTACGGAAAACGTTTCCGAATGCGTACTACCGCCACAGTATACAACGGTAGGTCACTACGTTACCAGACTACGAGTCTGGTAACGAACGAAGAAGTGATGGCTGACCCGACACTACCAACAGCGGCTTAGAAAGACGTCATAGAAAGCGGCGAAAAAAAGAGACATTAAAAAGAGTAAAAAAGTAAAGTAAGTAATTAAGTAAAAAGATACATTTTTAATTCAATAGCAACGATGACAAGATGGAAAACAGGTAACTAATCAAGGTAATTTTGCCGGCATCTGAGGGGAGACACGTCATCTCCAAACATCCGGTGGAGTTACGGCGGTGTTCGGAAGAGTTCAGAGGCGTTCTACGCATAGCTGTAGACCGTTCTAGGCGTTCTACGCATAGCTGTAGACCGTACTACAAGTGTAGTACGGTCAAGTAGTAGACACTGAACATAAATAGTATGTACTAAGTACTCGGATTCAGCCCAGGTATTACTGAAGGCATTTAATGGTCAAAATATTATTAATAAATATTCGAATATATTCGAATACTAATATTAATAAACAAACGAACTTCGAATATGATTTTTGGCCAAAAGTCAAAGCCCTATTGTGAATAGGTCTTACTGAGTTAGGAGTCCTCTTGAGGACTTTTAAGCTCTCCTAGACTTAGATGCTACTTTTAGGCCTAAAATACATTGTGAATTGCTCTTAGTGAAAAAAGTTAGGAGTCCTAAATTTAAGAGTGACACGCCCATTATTTTCAGGAGTTACTCCTAAATTCGCCAGTTAGGACCTACTTTTAGCCCTAAGATCCTTTGTGAATACGGCCCCAGGTGTAATATCTTTCCTTAAATATGACAATTATATGTTATATTTATATATCTTCCATTAGTGTGTTCTTGACTTTTAATTTTGCTCGGACCCCGTTAATCACCGCTTGCGGTTATATTTCTCTTTCTGTCTCTCTCAAACCAGTGATCGGTCTTTCTGAGCAATGACACTTCTAGCCTGCGTACTTATACCTCCACCCCTTATCATTACCGTTTGTAAGAATAACATTGAAAATTGTAAGAAGAAGATCTCAACTAAACACCTTGCTGGATTCATGTCAATGTTGGCCTCACAAAGAGAATTTAAAACCAATTCAGAATTTTATCTGGGTGGTTATATCACTCTCTTTAAACCTGTTTAAACTGTTACATTTTACTTTCGTAAAAGTAACTTTGCGCTCAACTTTCGCAAACATAACTTTACGAGAGACCTATTTACATTGCTTGGGCTTCTGTATTTGAACCACACTCTGTAAACCTGGTTTTGACGCAAACCAGATTTTGATCTGCTTTCCAATGTGCATGTCAACACAGTGATTCAGGTTTCTTTAAAGGCGACATATTATACGCCAGGTGTGAGTGTGATTAGCCATTACAAGCCGTTTTGAAAATCTGCCTCTTCTGTCATCACAAGTGGGCGCGTCCACCTAGTTGTACGCTGGATAGATTAGTCTACCAGCCTACCCAGTGGACTGTAGCAAACGTTGCTCATCTATCCGTCAACATCTAGGTGGACACGCCCAATTGTGTTGTCACTAAAACACAGGAAGAGGCAGAATTTGAAACGGCTTGTAACGGCTAATCACACTCACACCTGGTGGTGTAATAGGTCTCCTTTAAATGCAATGGTCCAGACACTATGGGCAGGGGAACCAGACTGTGTTGACTCAGGAGGACTTCAGCCAACTTGAACTCATTCAGGGGGGATAACTCAGGCCAGATGTGCACGATGCTCATCCAGATGAGGAGGAGGAGGCTGGCAGGAGGCCAGCTGTTTAACTCAGACCTGCTCTACGTCTCAGGGTAAGTTGTAACAGGAGGGCATACAGTACCGTGCAGGGCGTTTACTGACTTTCACGTTACATTGCGTTACGGTAGTGTGTGTTTGTGTGTGTGTGTGTCTTAACGTGCGTGTGTTTGCTTGTTTGTTTACTGTGTGTGTCTGTGTGTGTGTGTGTGTGTGTGTGTGTGCTTGCGTGTGTGTGGGTGTGATTTTTACATGTGTCTTAACGTGTGTGCTTGTTTGTTTGTTTTCTGTGTGATTTCTGTCCGTGTGCAAATGTGTGTGTGTGTTTGTGTTTTTATGTCTTTGTCTCTGTCTGCTTGTGCGCATGTGTGTGTATGTGTGTGTGTGTTTGTAAGTGTGTTTGTATGTTTCCTGTCTGTGTATTTGTTATGGCCTCAAACTCTTGTGTGTGTGTGTATGTTTAACATCTGTGCACACACACACATCTATGTGTGTGTGTCTCCGTTTGGTTGTGTGTGTGTCTGCATGCTTATGTGTGCTTGTGTTTGTGTGTGTGTGTGTGTGTGTGCGTTCATCTGTGTGTGTGTGTGTGATTGTTGTGTTTGCCGTGGTTACCTCCTCAGGCCCCTGCGGGCCTATAGATCTTCCTCACACCACGGGCAGGAAGTCTGAGGTCAGCTCTCTCATGGAGCGACTCAGCTCGGATATTAAACTCAACAGACCGTAGCAGCTCGCTCTGACTAGAGGAGCGATCACATGACTGTCATCACATGACTGTCATCACATGACTATTGTTACAGCCGTTTTGCTGCTTTTTACTTTTAGCAAAATGTATATTTTAGTTTTGACGTATGAAAAGTTTGGTATGACGAAATGATTTTGTATTATTATCTTATTTGAATTTTGTATAATATTTCACGTTTGTAAACGTCATGGCTGACATCACAGGTTTGTTTGGGTCGGCCGATGGATGAGTGTAGCGTGGTCAAACACTGTTTTGATCACTACTGTCGATAAAACTTATTTGTTTGATATGTTTTTCGTTAAGATTACATTATTTACCTTATTTACAACTGCCTTGGATTCGTTTTTTGTTACTGGATAAGATCGAATAAATCATTTTTTACCAAGATATTGAGAGTGTGCATAACAATCCACCCACGCTTTATGTTATTCATCGCCTTAAGAACCTTGGCTCGAAATCGAAATCACAACTATCATCACATGACTGTTATGTCATGAGTATTATCACATGAGTATCACATCACTATTATCACATGACTTATAACATGACTATCACATTACTGTTATAACATGACTATTATCACATGACTATTACCACATGACTATTACCACATGACTATTACCACATGACTATTACCACATGACCTGTGGGCCTCTAGATCTTCCTCACACCGCGGGCAGGAAGTCTGAGGTCAGCTCTCTCATAGACGACTCAGCTCAGATATTAAACTCTACAGACCATAGCAGCTTGCTCTGACTAGAGGAGCGATCACATGACTAAATTCACATAACTGTTATCACATGATTATTATCATATGACTATTATCACTTGACCATTATCATATGACTAATATCTCATGACTATCATTACATGACTGTTATCATATTACTATTATCATATGACTAGTGTCACATGACGATCATCACATGACTGTTATGTCATGACTATTATCACATGACTATAATATGACTATTATCACATGACGTTCATCACATGACTTATCACATGACTATCGCATTACAGTTATCACATGACTATAATCACATTACTGTTATCACATGAATATTATCACTTGACTATCATCATATGGCGTAACACATGCCTATTAACACATGACTATCTTCATATGACTATCACATTACTGTTATCACAAGACTATTATCATATGACTATTATAACATGACTTATCATATGACTATTATCATATGACTATTATCATATGACTATTATCACAAGACCATTATCACATCATAACACAATATTTAACAATTTATCAAGTATGGCATCACCAGAACATAATCAGCTTATGAACAGTTCATAACTACCTCGTAGCTTAATCATAATAACTGATCGTCGCCAACGTATTATCAGCTTCTAACCAGTTATAACTAACTCATGACTTAATCATAATAACTAATCATAGCCAAGGTATTATCAACTAATAACCAGGTATAACTACCTTGTAACTTAATCATAATAACTAATCGTAACCAAGGTATAATCAACTCATAACAAGTCGTAACTAACTCATAACCAACCTACTGTATCCAATCCCAAACCAGCTTAT
>NC_044054.1:7789319-7826819 GCF_902167405.1 Gadus morhua
ATGCTCTCTCACACACAAAAACACACACACACACACTCTATGGAGGCGGGTTAGCCATAATCAGATAGAGGTGGGTTAACTTCCAAATTCACATCTGGGAACGCACCTAGGTGTGTGTGTGTGTGTGTGTGTGTGTGTGTGTGTGTGTGTGTGTGTGTGTGTGTGCATGCAGTGATCGTGCCAATGCATGTGTGTATCGCATGCTATTATAAAGACATTATTTCAGAACCTCTGCCTCACGATTCATCATAGTGAACCGCGTTTGTTCAGCCCTGAGCCAACATATCCACAATGTGTTTCACATGTTCAGTTATTAGATCTGAAAATACACAAATGTGTGTGTTTATCTTCCACATCTGAAAGCGATGAGGGTCGTGTGTGTGTTTGATCATAGTTTCCAAGCTTTTAATCAAAACAAAGTGTAAATATGGCATAATTGAGTTGATCCCTAATCACATATTGATTTGTGGTTGTCTTTACTCGGGAGGTGGAGCAGGTTGATTTGTAACCGGAAGCTTGCTAGTTTGATCCCGGGCTCCTCCTTCTTGAGTGTCAAGGTGTCCCTGAACAAGACGGCTCACCCGAACTGCTCACTGACGGAAGGTTGCTAGTTGGTAGAGAATTTGGGTTAATTGGTAAACCAAGCGATTGTTAGTGCTTGGCACTTGGTTCTATGAACAAGTTGTTTCTCTTTCTTCTGAAAAATGTACTTATTGTGAGTCGCTTTGGATAAAAGCGCCCTAAATACCGCTAGTTATGGATCATTTGGTGGCACTTAATGTCCACACTTATTGTATGTTTGTACGTCCTGACCCTTAATGTACGCATTTATTGTTTGTTTGTATGTCCTCGTACTTAATGTACACACTTATTGGAAGTTGTACGTCCTGACAATTAATGTACGCACTAATTGTATGTTTGACATCCCGGCACTTAAAAACAGCATTGTGTAGCTTCGGTCCGGTGAATCAAACCGGATGCATGTTCACTTCTCTGGTTCCTCTCAGTCCGAACGTGGACTAGACATATCCTTCGTTGTCCTGCCGTTTGCGCCGACATGTGTTTGGAAGCAGCGGCCCTTGGGAAATGATTCGATTTCAGCGTTGGAGCCAGTTATGTGCTTTTGGTTTCTGTGCTGCGTTGCGTCGATTCAGGATACCTGGCTTGTATGAGACAAGGGGGGTTGTGTTTGGGTGATTAGACTCTCGTTATGAGCTTTGAAGACGGGTTGTGGGAGGGAGTTGGGTTCATGGGATGGTTGTTTCGTTGCACAGAACAGAACAGGGCAAAACTGGGACGGCATAGCTCAGGAGGTAGAGCGGGTTGAGTTGTAACCTGAAGTTTGCCAGTTTGATCCCCGGCTCCTCCTAGCTGAGTGTGGAGGTGTCCCTGAGCGAGACGCCTCATCCTGACTGCTCCTGACCAGCGGCTGTCGGCCTGCGTGGTCGACTCCGCAGTTGGTTTGTGAATGTGTGTGTGAACCGTTGTAAGTCGCTTTTGATAAAAGCGTTGGATAAATGTCAGAACAGAACTTGGTTCAATACACATATAGCTTTAGTTGTATGTGGTCTGGAATGGTATCAAAAACATTTATTTTCTGGTTGAACTAAGTAAGAGAGTTCATGTATCACTCAGAGCTTTTCTGCTGTTGATTTGATTGGACCTCGTTGAGGTTGGATCAAATCAGGGGGTAAATACGATAATTGGAAAAAGGTTTACATACATTCAGAAAGCGAATGAATTAACATTTTTTTTCATTCACAGGTACCCATCGAGACACTCAAGTTCTTCAAGACCAGGACCCCCCAAACCTGACCCCGCCCATGCCCAAGGCCACGCCAACAGGACCGGGCTGTCACGAGGGGATGTAGAGAGGCAGGAGGGGGCGTGGTCTCAAACAAAAAGGACAACGAAACCGAACACTAGAACACAGGTGAGGTGCATTCTGGGAAGAAGGAGGAGGTTTGACCAATAGGAGTCAAGTTCTGCTTTAGAGAGACCCTGTTTTAGGTGGATGGTATCTGATGTGCCTGTGATGTCATGGGATTTGATGTGATGTCACATATTAATTAATTTTTTTCTACCTCTGGCTCTTTTTTTATATTTATTTATATATACATGCAATTTCAATTATGTGCAATATTAATAACTTTTTGTTATCGATATTTTTTTTTATTATCACGCTCACTTTTTTATGTTTTTGAATGACTGTTACTGTTTTTCCATTTTGTAGTTTGTCAGTTGTAGGCCTACTGTCTGTTGACTGACATCGTGAGCTGCTGGATACCTGAATTTCCCCAAGGCGATGAACAAATTATCTACCCATCTAGAACAGGAGAAAAAACAGGGTTGCATCTTTGTGTACGAAAAGAAAAAGCATTATTGTCAGTTATGGCGTGTATAGCATTTTTTGTGGAGCTTGCCCTCTAGTGGTGATTATGCGACATTGCATATATTCCACAATTTAGCGAAGAATTTGCAAAGTTGAACCCGAGAGTACATTTACATCCAGGGCGTTTAGCAGACGCTTTTATCTAAAGAGACTTACAATAAGTCCATTAGTCAGAAGAAAGAGAAACAACAATATCTCAGTCGGTACAGTAAGGGTGTTCATAGAACCAAGAGCCAAGCACTCACAATCGCTAGGTTAACCGATTCCCCCTATACAACAAAGACAGCTAGGATACGACGCTAAGTGCTAAGAGAGTGACCTATAGTGACGATGGTGGCAAAGTGCATCAATAATGTGCTTTTTATGTTTTAATTTTTTAATTTTTGGTCGTCTTTTTATGATTACTGTTTATTATTATATTATAGTATTGTTAGGATATTTAGTGTTGGTGTTGTTTGTTGTGCATATACTGAGTATGTGTCGTATATGTGCATGCATGTAGGCCCATGTATGCAGATATAAATGTATCTATGCATGTGTTTATGTTGGTGGAGACAAGGGATATACGGACATTCTATGTACAGTTTGTTGAATGTTGTATACCAATCCAAATAAAAAGATGATAAAAAAAAATAAAAACAGCAAAGAAACATAAAAAAAACATCAGAAAGACTTGGACTGAATTCTTATCTTATTATGGATTTTATAAAATATTTAGAAATCATAAATTTCGGGAAAAACAAGTTAAAGCTGCACTATGTTTTTTCATTCCACTTTTCCCTTCTTCCCCTCCAGCAAACAAAATGGCCGTCGCACTTCTCCACCCTCTCCACCTAGTCCTGTTGGCGTCCCTCCTGCACCTGCCCTGGCTGGCCCAAGGGAAGGCCTACTACGGCTCTAACCAGCCCCCGCCGCCTCTCCAGCATCAGCCTAGCGATGGCTACCTCCAGCCCCAGCAGCAGCAGCAGCACCTGGGCAATGAGATGCTGGCGATGCCCTATGGGGTGGAGAGCATGGGGCTGCCCCAGTACGGCAAGGAGCTGGCTCCCCAGCTACCCCTGCTGCCCCTGGGGAAGGGGAAAGGTGAGAAGGGTCTGGGGGTCTGGGTGGTGGTGATGGTGGTGGAGGGATTTTTTTTTGGACTGAAGATGGGGTTGGAAGTTGTACCGAGAATGCAACAGGGTTTAAGCAGGCTCACTCACATACACACGCACACACTCACTCACTCACCTCAACAGACACACTTACACATACACACATACACACTCATAACAGTTCCAC
The DNA here is from genome assembly GCF_902167405.1 of Gadus morhua. Lineage (NCBI taxonomy): Eukaryota > Metazoa > Chordata > Actinopteri > Gadiformes > Gadidae > Gadus > Gadus morhua. The sequence goes on from NC_044054.1 coordinate 7,792,993, forward strand.
ACACACTTACTCACTCACTCACTCACTTACTCACTCAATCACTCACAAAACAGACAATCCCACAACAGACACTCACTCACTCACTCACTCACTCACTCACTCACTCACTCACTCACTCACTCACTCACTCACTCACTCACTCACTCACTCACTCACTCACACAACAGACACTCACTCACTCACTCACTCACTCACTCACTCACTCACTCACTCACTCACTCACTCACTCACTCACTCACTCACTCACTCACTCACTCACTCACTCACTCACTCACACACACAACTGACGCTCACACAACTGACACTCACACAGACACTGTGAATATATGGCCCTGGGACCTGACACTGTAACTGTGATTAATAATTATAATAATAAATATAACCGCAAGCAGTGATTAACGGGGTCCAAGCAAAATTAAAAGTCAACAACACTATCCCGTTGAGACACTGACATTCCTGAACTGCATGAAGCCTGATTCACATCCTGAAAATGTTAATTGATAAGCACATAACATCAAGAAAACTCAGAGCACACATTTCACAAGATAATTAAGGGCTTTCTTAAAAGAGTACAGATATGAAAATTTGCACTGTTAATGGTATCCACCTAATGATAGCCATACAATAACAAAATGGTAATGTAGGCAAAATGGGTTGAGACTGTGGACGTTTGGCTTTTCTATGAAATTTGGGGATAGTACACGTTTTTATAGCAGTAGAACATGGTGAAAAAGATGCATCTGATTTTAGAGATTCATATGATGAAAGAATTTTGAGTCCAGGTCAATCTAGTAAGGAAAAATAAGGCTAGTTCATATTTTTTTTTAAATAGCACCACTTTTGGGTGCAGTGCCACGATTTGGGTTTATTAGTAGTGGGGGGTATTGGTATCCACCTAATAAAAGTTGTATGTTTTTTTATACAATAACAAAATGGTCATAATAAGAAAAAATGGGCTAACTGCTCCAACTTTAGTGGCCAATATTCCTCAAATGGAACTAAATAAAACAAATTCTGTTCCATGATTTTTGTGAGGCTTGGTCTAAAGATTTTAGTGAATTTTTGATTATTTTTGTAGCCTGTGAATCTTTTTATCATGTTTAGCTTTAATATGAAATTGTGGGAAAAGTAAACATTTTTAGGGCATAAGACCCCCAGGGTTTTATAAATGCGTCTGATTCTAGAGATTAATATTCAGAAAGAATTTTGAGTCCAGGTCAATCTGGTGCGGAGAAATAAGCCTAATTCATGATTTATTTTACAATAGCGCCACCTTCGGGTGCAGTACCACATAATTTGAGGGAAAAAAAAAATGTTACAGAAACAATAGGGGACCAAGCTGCTTGGACCCCTAATAATACATTTGATTTATATTGCACCTTTCAAACTCAAGGACACTTCACAATTTAGGCAGGTAACAAAAAACTAAATAACTAAATCAAAAATAACAAGGACTGTACAAATAAAGTTTAATTGAATGTAACTGAATTTGGCCTGTGGCCTACCTCCCGTTCAGGAGAGACCTTCCCTCGAGGCGCTAAGGGCCCCCAGATCTCAGGCCCCGTTGGCCTTGACCTCAGAGAGGGACCCCAGGGAGTCCAGGGGCCGCCAGGACCGCAAGGGCCACCCGGTATGCCTGGCCATGGGCAGCCCGGGCCCCTCGGAAAACCGGGGCCCCAGGGCCCTCAGGGCTACCCCGGAGTTGCCAAACCGGGTCTACCGGGAATGCCGGGGAAACCCGGAATTCCGGGATTAGCTGGGCAGAAGGGGGACATGGGCCCCCGAGGTGGGGAGGGGCCAATCGGACTAGGGGGGCCCCCAGGGGCCCCGGGCCCGCCGGGACTACAGGGGATTGGGAAGGCTGGTGGGCAGGGTCTATCCGGAACGTCGGGCCCCCGGGGAGAGCCCGGGTTCAAGGGCGTCGCCGGGCTTCCGGGCCCCTTGGGCCCCAAAGGCGACAAGGGCCTCGGCGCTCCAGGACTCCCGGGACTGAAGGGCCCCAGCGGACCGCCAGGAACCAAAGGGGACATCGGACTCCCGGGGATCGGAAAACCAGGATTCAACGGCCTTCCGGGCCAGCCAGGGTTGCCAGGGAAACCGGGGCCTCTCGGAGCGGCGGGATACGCCGGCCCTCAGGGATTACCGGGCGAACCGGGGCCCCATGGAATACCGGGAACGGGACAACCTGGATTGGACGGCCTGCCAGGCCCGCAAGGGGCCCCTGGCGGGAAAGGGATGCCAGGACCACCCGGATTACCGGGGGGGCCCGGGCTACCAGGGTACGGGAAGCCAGGGTATCCCGGCCCTCAGGGGCCCAAAGGCCACGGCGGGTTTTCCGGTTCTCAGGGGCCAAAAGGTGACAAAGGTGATGGGGGTGTTGCCGGGGATAACGGGCCCCCGGGAATCACCGGTAACCCGGGGCAACCCGGTCCGATGGGGCCCTCGGGGGGGCTGGGGTTCACAGGGCCGAAAGGGGACGAGGGCTCCATGGGGACGAGAGGGGCCCCTGGCGGGAGAGGGGAGCTCGGCCCCGCCGGGCTCCCGGGACAGGGGGGTCCACCGGGACCAGGGGGCCAGTCCGGGCCCCGGGGTCTGCCAGGTCCTAGGGGCCCCAAGGGGGAGCATGGTCACAACGGGGCCCCCGGCGTTCCCGGCAACGGGGGGTTCCCCGGTCCGAAGGGGGAGGGGGGCTCCAGCGGGGAGCGGGGGGTCCAGGGGCCAAAGGGGATCCCGGGACTCACGGGGCCCGGGGGGTCGCTCGGGCCCCCGGGAATACCGGGATCTAAAGGGGAGATCGGTCCAACCGGAAAACCCGGGGCCCCTGGCGAGGGCCAACCGGGGGTCCCGGGCACCCTCGGCCCCCAGGGGCCCACCGGTCCAAGCGGTTTGTCCGGTCGGCCGGGGCAACCGGGCCCCCGGGGCCCCCCTGGGGCCCCCGGCCCCTCCTCCCCATACCCAGACCTCGGGCACGTCCTCCCCGCAACGGGCCCCTACAACCCGGACCACGGCTACCAGTCCTCCAAAAACGGCGGCGTCGACGCCCAAGGGGGCGGAGATTACGAAATCCCCGCCTTCACCGCAAAGCTCACCAACCCGTTCCCGCCCGTGGCAACGCCCATCATCTTCGACAAGCTCCTGCACAATGGGAACCAGGACTACAATCCCCAGACCGGTGTCTTCGCCTGTAGCGTTCCAGGGGTGTACTATTTCGCGTACCACGTACACTGCAAAGGCGGGAACGTTTGGGTGGCTCTGATGAAAAATGGCGACCCCCTGATGTATACGTATGACGAGTACAAGAAGGGGTTGGTGGACCAGTCGTCTGGGAGCGCGGTGGTGCCGTTGAAGCAGGGCGATACGGTGCATCTTCAGCTGCCGTCCGATCAGGCTGCAGGTCTCTACGCTGGGCAGTATGTTCATTCAAGCTTTACGGGGTATTTGTTGTATCCAATGTAGTAGGAGGCTTCTCACTCACACACTCACTCACTCACTCACTCACTCGCTCGCTCACACACTCGCTCGCTCGCTCACTCGCTCACTCACTCACTCACTCACTCACTCACTCACTCACTCACTCACTCACACAATAGACAGTCACCCACTCACATAACAGCCACTCACTCAATCAAACAACAGTTCCAAAGACAGTAGTCACTCACAACAGACTCAATCACTCACTTACCACGACAGAGACACTCACTCACTCACTCACTCACTCACTCACTCACTCACTCACTCACTCACTCACTCACTCACTCACTCACTCACTCAAACACAGAAGACACTCACTCACACAATAGACACTCCTAACAGTTCCACACACACTCATTCACTCACAACAGACTCACTCACTCACTCAACACGACAGAGACACCCACTCACTCACTCACTCACTCACTCACTCACTCACTCACTCACTCACTCACTCACTCACTCACTCACTCACTCACTCACTCACTCACAGACATTCACTCACACACACAACAGACACTACTCATGACTCACTCACACACACAACAGACACTCACTCAATCACACAATTGACACTTACTCACTCACTCTCACAACAGACACGCGCACACACTAGTAACAGTTACACACACACAAACTCACTCACTCACACACTGACTCACTCAAACAACAGACACTCACTGACTCACTTAATCATCTTTTTGGGGTATTTGTTGTATCCAATGTAGGTTGGGGTGTCTCCGGATATTGGTGGAGTGGGGTGGGGTGGGGTAAAGTGGGGGGGACAAGGGCTGAAGGACTCATCAAATTCAAACCGACATTGCGATGTCTTAAAACAGGATTTGCAAATCGCAAAGGCTGCGATTCTTTGGGGTGACTGGTTACCATTCCTGACTAGAGATCAGTTCGATTCTTATTTTTCTTTCACAATTAAATAGTTGAATAAAGATGTTATAATATCAATTAATCTCAACACATAGGCCTGGCCTAAACGAAAGAGCAGTTTGCATACTATTCGCTATCGCAATTGGCCGAAATAATCACAATTTGATTATTTCCCTAAGTCGTTCAGCTCTAGGGGGGACTGTGTCCCCCCACCCACTGCACCCCTGGTCCCGAACAAACTGAAAGAATTCCACCGTAGACTGTGATCGATTTGGTGTTTTGGCTAACGCAAGGATGGTGCGGAATTAAAGGTAAAGCTATGGTTAGACGTCGACGCAACGCAAGGCGGTTTACGGACCCATTATGTCCTTGTGGATGCTACTTGCGTCCACCGCAAGGACATGACGTGCGCCTCCCAAAAATATTAAACTTGGGTTGAGGCGACACAGTAGAAAGGGCTGTGATTGGTTCGCTCACTAAAACCCGACGCAGAACCAAAACAGGTTCACGACTGCGTCAAAGTGACTGAGTGGTCATTGTGTTGCAACAAGGTGGAACCGTAACTTTACTTTCAGGTGCAGCAAGGAATGTAGGATTTGTTAGGAATTGAGACCGGTCCCGCATTAGGACAGTGGGAAATATTTTTTGCACGTTTAGTCTGTGTTTCTGTGTTAATAATTGTGGCACATTACATGTTAGGTATTAAAAAAAGTATATTGTGTTTACTTTTATAACGATAAGAAAATACCGCTTCCTACATCCATATTCTGTCTAGAGGCTTCATTTTGAAGCTAACTGAATTGATTAAAACAGATATTATGCCCAGAAGAAAAAAGGATTTGTTTAGAATTTGATTATCAGAGAAAGAACCGCCCCCTTTGGACAAGAATTTACAGTATTCTCGTATATAATTTATTTGTTTGACTACTGATAACCAAGGTATAATTGGGTTACTATCATGAACAGTATTTTACCAAATAATGCCAAAAAAGCACTGCATATACATTTTCTTAGAACTTAACATGAATACAATTGACTGATTACTTATATCACATATTCATCTAGTTAAGGTTTCATTTGTGGCAGCGTTAATGTTGCAAATCTCTTTTGGAAGTATTTTTACTTTTGATCGGTTGTTCTTATACATATAGTGTTTGGCGTATACAATTTCCTTGTCAGGGTTTCATTTGTTTTTCCGAGACTTACCGACCAATAAACAGTATTTTGTCTGACTTGTGCTGTCGTTATTGTAATTCGTCGATTTTCATCGATCGTCATCTGATTAAACGTAAGGGGTAAGACCGTTCTTTTATCGGTCGTGGGCAAACAAAACGTGAGGGGGAACATTGTCATTTTTTATCGGCCGTCATGGTAAAAAACGTAAGGGGTAACACTGTATTTTTTATCGGTCGTCATGAAAAAAACATAAGGCGCAACGCTCTCGTTTTTTATCGGTCGTCATGAAAAAAAACTAAACTAAACTACTATCCGCAATAATTCACCACAATTAATTTGACGACATTGATTCGGAATGAATGGTTGAGTGGGAATTATTGTCTGTGTGAATGGACGACGATTAATGATTGCACTCATTCAACAGTCATCCATTCAGACAGTCATTTGAGATGAACGTGTGAGAGATTGGATCCCTTCACAAGACATTTGTTCCCTCGAACCAACGTGGAAGAAACGGGACACATTTCCCCAGTGTTTGAAGGACTGCGTTCGTCTTGGGCCTCAAAGCCAGGTCTTCATAGTCTTAACTAACACTGTTACCACTGCACCACCATCGCTTTGTCAAAAATGTACTCTGAAGTTATACTTGACTCTACATCTCATGTGACATAGACATAAGAAGTATTGATTCAATTGGTGGAGGAGACCCTCTCATTGTGTTATTGGAGAGTAGACCCGAACCATATTCCACAGAGTGCTAATCTAAACACTGGTACCACTACACCACCAGAACAAAGTGTATATAATCTTCCGAAGTTAAACTTAACCTTACAATTCACATGACACAGATAAAAAATGGAAGTGTTACCCCTTTTGTTTTTTTTCATGATGACAGATAAAACACAACAGTTTCAAGTATTTACACTGTTGTAAATTGGTTGTCTTGTTTTTTTATTGACGTTTGATAAAGAACGACCCTTATGCTTTATTTGATGGAATTCAACAATGTTGCTCATTCTGTTTTTTTTCATGATGACAGATAAAAAACGACAGGGGATGTGTTTCAGGTCGCCTACATTTGAGAGCATGCATGCACGAGACTTGAGAAGATCCGCCAGAACTATTCAGAAACACGTCCACCACGTCAAGTTGGACACGGGTACACTTCGTAGTTTGAGCAAGCATAGTTTGGGAGAGGGCACACCTCTTTGAAAGGAGTTATGTTACTTCTCAAGTGTGAAGTGTTACTTTTTTTTCATGTCGATCAATAAAAACCGACAGTAAACCCTTATGTTTTTTTCATGAGGGTCGATAAAAAACGAAAGTATTACCCCTTATGTTTAATTTGGTGCCGACCAATAAAAAAAATACAGCGTCCCTATAACACAGAACGATGGTGAGTTATATCCATAGATTCCACCACAACATTAAATTAAACGACTGTTTTTAAAAAAAAAACACCAACATATGCAGGACTTGAATCCCAGTCTCCTACTCTTTAATCAGCAGATCTTACCACTTAAACACACTAACTAATCCATGTCTGACTTAAGTGGCAATTTTTCCAATTGTTACCAACGATTTTGCCACCGACAATGATACAATTATTGTATTGAAAACGCAAGTACTAAAGCCGTGTAATACTACCCAAGCCCCTAGGCCAGAAGGGGAAGGCAAAACCTTTTGCTAGAGCCTGCACTTCTTGTTTATTAACATTCATTAATTATACTGCAAACACAAGGGTTTTCATCAGTGAAAGCCCTTGTGTTACCTCATTGGTATTAGATAGAGATATAAGACAGGGGGCTCCCTTAATCTCAGACATTTGTTTTATTTGCTTGGGTTAATTTTTTATAATTCGTATTTAACACAAACCTTGTCACTCTTGAGCCAACAGCAGCCCCATATTCTCACACATATAGTTTGTGTTGGAGTGTATCACATCTCATTCTATCTACACAAGACACTATCTAACCAACTCTCTCCCTATTTCTCCCCCTTTCTCCCTCTCTCTCTCCCTCCAATTGAGCCCCTAAGGCCCTGATAACCTGGAGCTTTTCCACTGGTGGTTCGCTTTGGACCCAGCATGCCTCAGCCCAGTAGTGAGGGTGCGGTATAGCCCTGGGCCCGGTTTCCCGAAACCTTCTTAAAGCCTTCTCATTCGTAACCTCTACTTTAAGTTCTACCTTAAAGGGACACTGTGTAATATTGTAAGTCATTTATTACCTCAAATCAATGTATTAATTCAAAAATAAGTCCTCATTGATGTAAAATTATCTCTGCCAAAAATCTCACTTATCCTCCTGAGCGAAGAATAATTAATATGTAGTAACATAGGACGGGTAAGCTTCATGGAGGCTTCCCTGTTCTTCCGGTCGATGAACTGCCGAGAGGGACAAAAGGCACTACGTGGTACAGGAAATGCAAGAGCGTTTTCACTCTGAGCCAGCGTGAATGATGACTGAAATAATTAACTATCTTGCTCGAGGAGTAATTACTCATACATCATTAGCTTACAATAATGATTCAATGCAGTTTGAAATTTGTTTGAAATAACGAACCTCATCATCACTCGAATGACTCGATGAGGTAGTATTGGATGTCATGACACAGCTTCTTGGCATATACTTCCCACCGTCGTTTTTGAACAAGCAAGCACTATTAGTTTGAATGCAATATACAATTGTACCACTAGATGGGAGTCATTTTTACACAGTGTCCCTTTAACACCTTTAACATCTCCTTTAACGTGTTTCCCGAAACCTTCTTTTCTACGAATCTCTGACTACGTCGTTCGTCGGGATGATTGGTCTGAAGCGCTCGTAGAACCTTCCTAGCTCAACGGTTCAGCTTCTGACACTAGTCGCCGCCATGTATCTTTAGAAATCCCCGGTGCGCATGGAACTGCCACATTGGCAGGGCTGTGTTTCACCAATGGGTTTAAATAATTGCTGGAAACACACAAGCACAAAATTAAAAGATAGACGTGCAGGATAGCAGTGCTACGAGAGTAGCGTATCTGTGTGTGCGAGAACGGCGCACACGTGTGTGAGTGACGAGCGAGGAGAGCGAGCGTGTGTCAGTCTAGTGTCAAGAATCGGTGGCCGCTTCATTCCGACCTATAAGCAGCAGAGCCACTGTCCGTCAAAGCGAATGGTGTTACCCCCGAGATAGTCTGGCTGAACGGAAGTTGACAGCGTCTATTGCCTAGCGTCGGATTTCACCGCTACTCCTCCCCTTCCGGATCCTGGCATTCTCGTATTGTGCTCCCCCTGAAACTCGGAAACTAGGCAGTATAGGGAGTTTTGAAGAGGACTTTGACGGCGCTGTAAAGTTGGCATGTTTGGCTCTTTCCATCGAAAATTGCAAAGAACTGCAAAAGATTTGCTTACAGCATTTGCTGAGGAAGAAAGACGTTCTATTTTGCATGGACACCGCTGCTGCTTCCCGGGCTTAGCCCCGCCCTAGACGATTGTGATTGGTTTAAAGAAATAAAAACAGGCCTGCCCAGTTTCCCCACGGATAGACGGCTCGAGGTAGCGTGGTTCCAGACCATTCTACTTGCTGTAGTTTGGTCTGGCTTTGCGAGACTACCCCCGAGAGAACATCGGCCCCGGATGGAACGTCTCCCTTGTGCTCCTCGACTACGGCCTGTTAGCCGACAACAGGAAAGGTGTAACAGCAGGATCAGGGGCGTAGCCAGGATTTTATTACTGTGGTGGCCAACCACAGTAATAAGTGGTCGAAAGCAGGCGCGTGCCGTCCATATGGGCAGGTGGGGCGGCGAACTCCCTGCAAAAAAATAGTTCCGCAGTAAATCATTGCTCCAAGTTTATTTTTAATAATATGATTGTCACATTAACTATCTATAGTTTCTGTAGGCTTTCCGACTATTTTTGGTCTGTTGATATCAAATTGATGGTGGCGATTCTAGTTGAGTTTAACGTGTCATGCAATGTGGGGCAGGGGAGCTCAACGACCGCGTCCCTCCGTATGTTTCTCGCAGACTGCAATAAGAATTTCAATCCGCGCTATAAGATATATGGTCGTAAAGTATTCTGCCCCATGGTCCTATTCTAGGACTGTTGGTGTTTAAAATCGAATTACTCCGCCTGTATCTTTCGGCATTGAAGCCTATTTATTTATTTATTTCAGCAGGTATTAAAATTGTATGCCTGATTTCATACCTGATTTAAACAGCTGTTATTGAGAAATACCTGATTTCAAAAGTGTTGTTATTGAGAGATTGCACACATCGTCGGGCCAAGTTCCAAATCGAAGGTCTGCTTGATTGATGACTTGTACTTCTACTTTTCATGTACTTGCAATGCAGTCGCTAAGCCTGTTGTTAAATTGTTAAAATAAAATATGGAAGAAATAACTTCCCTATAATGTCGAATTTGTCCTTTGAAATTTTTGACTTTGCAGAGTTGGTGTTTCCATTGCACATAGGCTATTCTAATTAGCCCGACATCATATGACGAGTGTTGCGGATGGCACTTCAAAAGAGTTCAGTAACATTAGGCTATTAGTTTATTTTTAATTCGTACTCACAGTTAGTTTAGTTAACATGTTTTAATGTAGCTCAAAATATACATGTTAAAATTATATATAAATTGTGGGTGTGGTCATAAGCCAGTAGTTTCTGCCCCACCGAAATGAAGGGGCACCTCACGCTAATGGTGTTTTTTCAACTGCCTCTTTCCCTTGACATTTAGTTTTCACCTAACAAACACACACTGGCCGGCGGTGCGCAAAGCCCGCACACAGACTCCTACAGGCAGGAGCGTCACTAGCAATTGAAAACATTCAGGGCTGTAGCCCAGAAGTCCTCTTAAAACGGGGGTTCGGGGGGTTTTTTCCCCCGAGGAAATTTGAAAATTGGGCTGATGAACATGCAATTGTAACGTAGTTAGAGAAGTAAAGGAAAGACCAATCGTCATGTCTGACTCACGTCGGGGTAGGCCTACTGAGTAGGTTAATGTTTACGTTAAGGATAGGAAAGTGCACCACATACTCCAGCAGCCAAAATGAGACATTAGAACAGCCTGTAGCCAAATAAACACTGTCATGCAGCTACCCCATGTCAAGTGGACCGGGTTGAATTCACTCTGCGGGTCCACCACTCTGTGGTTTAAATAATACATTTGATAGTATTTCCCATCGTTGCTGAGCTTGAGTTTTGTTCGAAAGTTTAGTGATAGAAACAAATAAAAGCCCGGGCTATTGAGGTTTAATGGTACCACTGTCATGCACCCACCCGATGTCAAGTGGACCGGGTTGAATTCACTGCGGGTCTCTCTTCTTATATCCATCTTACCAAAGATATTTTATTACTGTCTTTCTCAACACTCTGATCTCACTAAAAGGCTAGCAGCACGAAACAGCATTATCGACGAGATGCGCTATGCATAGAGAAGAAAGAATACCGACGTTGAATTTGCAACATTTTGGAACAAATTATTCTAAATCTGCCCATATATGGACACAGGATGTTGCGGTTTTCACTCGCTACAATGTTGCATCAGCGGCTGCTGGTGATTAAACTACAAAGAAGTAAACTCTACATTATGTTTTAGTTTTTTTGACTGCACAGTGATCCAGGGCTATTCCCAAAAGACCCGGGGCTATAGCCTCGAATGCCCAGGTCTAACGACGCGCCTTCCTACAGGTTTCAAAAAGCAAAGCAGTATAATATAATAAGCTAAATAAACTATTAAAATTTTAATTTTCATTGTCTATTTTTCTATCTATTCTTTTTAAATCAGTAAAGGCTATGCTATGTTCGCCCATGGTTAAATAAATGTTTAGGCCTACTGGAAGGATTTCGAGCAATGATTAATTCGCAAAGACTGCAATATTTTTTAGAACACTGCGCATGAAATGGAAAGGAGCGTTCCCTAAGAAGACTCCTAAGACCGTTCGGGAACCACGCCTATAGAGGTAAAAAACTTTGATAAGTTTAAAGGTAGGGGTCTTCGTAGCGCGCTAAGAGAGAACGTTATCGGGAAACCGGGCCCAGCTCAGTTATGGCTCGCGTTTCCACTGCCGACAGTACCCTTATGGTAGGGCGGGGTTTAAGCCGGATGGCGCACGGCAGCAACATAAACATTGTTACCTCATAGCAGCCACAGTGTAGCCTGCTAGTAAATCCAAGGGAAAAGGAGAACGCGACACAATGAACAAAGAGCAACAATGTAGGACTTCCAAGAAGGACATCAAACTTTTGAGCAACATTTTCATCAATAAACGAAGCCTTCGCCGTTGTCCAGAAACACCTTGCGGGTAGCCTACTGTGTTTGTATGTTATTGTCCCCCTGTCGCAGGAAGTGACCTGTCGACATATCAAGGGACGGCAAGTGTAGCTCCAACTTGCCGTCACACTTTCAATCGTCTCATTATCAACAGAGTACTGCGAGACTAGTAGTGCCGCACCTTTGCGGACTGAACCAACCCGCACCCTCTGGTGGAAATGCACCATGATAGTACCTACAGACCCTGGGCCGGAAAGGGACTCCAAAACCACCATATTAACTTAAAGGTTTAGATTAAAGGCCGATTCATACCTCCGGATCCGGACGAAAGGGTCCCTATCCGTATTTAGTGTGATTGGGCCTTAAGATGGCCGCCCTGCCTAAATGTATAAAGCGTTACCCAAACGAGTAGGGCCCTTTGTTAGTCCTCAGATATAGCTACAAATGATCAGCCATGCTTAATTTTCCTGGTAAAATAAAGCTTGATAAAAATATAAATTAAAAAATTATAGTTTTGCATAGCATGTGAAGATATATACATTTGCACATTGAATTTACGCTTTGTCTTACTATCTGGCCTCAGTGACTTCCCACTTACCAGCATGAAAAAGCTAACCACTCTTTAGAGGGGTGGTGTTATACCACAAGGCCTTTTTACTGTGTTTTATTGACATCACAAGTGGACCGTCATAGGCGGACACGCCCACTTGTGACGCCACTTATACACAGGAAGTGGCAGATTTTCAAATGGCTCGTTTCGTCTAATCATGCCAACACCTGGTGTCAAAACATCTTCCCTATAAATTAAAGGTGTTTATCTTACACTAACCAAGTCAACCCTTATTAGAACAGTGTCTATTTTAGCAGAAATTAATATGGACCTGTAAATGAGCAATTTGTACGGAAGAGGAATAGGACCACAAGTGTATTTTTTGGGAAATTCTGACTTTAATCTCAGAATTCTAAGTTTAAAGTAAGACTAAAATGAGTTCTCACATGTGGTCTTAATCCTTTTCCGTACATTTGAAGTGAGCTGTACAAGTTTAGGCGAAACTTTAGGAAAATGATCAGTAAAGTACCACACAAAAGCAGCATTTTGTTTATGGTTTCTTTTTAATAAGGTGTATGTTTTTTCGAGTGAGTGCTGAACGGTATTGGTGGCTCAGAGGAATGCATTAGCTAAATGGAATGAGGTCCAACGCTATGTCTGCCTCCCTGGCGACCGTCCGAGTCTTCGCCTAATAAAGGCCTAGTACTCTTCACCCTCGTCCTCCTCGTTGACGCTGTCGGTGCCCACCTCTTCGTAATCCTTCTCCAGGGCGGCCATGTCCTCCCTGGCCTCGGAGAACTCTCCCTCCTCCATGCCCTCCCCGACGTACCAGTGGACAAAGGCCCTCTTAGCGTACATCAGGTCAAACTTGTGGTCCAGGCGCGCCCAGGCCTCGGCGATGGCGGTGGTGTTGCTCAGCATGCACACGGCCCTCTGCACCTTGGCCAGATCTCCTCCCGGCACCACGGTGGGGGGCTGGTAGTTGATTCCCACCTTGAAGCCGGTGGGGCACCAGTCCACAAACTGGATGGTGCGCTTGGTCTTGATGGTGGCGATGGCGGAGTTGACGTCTTTGGGCACCACGTCTCCGCGGTACAGCAGGCAGCACGCCATGTACTTGCCGTGGCGAGGGTCGCACTTCACCATCTGGTTGGCCGGCTCGAAGCAGGCGTTTGTGATGTCGGCCACCGACAGCTGCTCGTGGTAGGCCTTCTCGGCGGAGATGACGGGGGCGTAGGTGGCCAGGGGGAAGTGGATACGGGGGTAGGGCACCAAGTTGGTCTGGAACTCTGTCAGGTCGACGTTCAAGGCACCGTCGAAGCGCAGGGAGGCGGTGATTGAGGAGACGATCTGACCGATAAGCCTGTTGAGGTTGGTGTAGGTAGGGCGCTCGATGTCCAGGTTCCTGCGGCAGATGTCGTAGATGGCCTCATTGTCTACCATGAAGGCGCAGTCCGAGTGCTCCAGGGTGGTGTGAGTGGTCAGGATGGAGTTGTAGGGCTCCACCACGGCGGTGGACACCTGGGGCGCGGGGTAGACGGCGAACTCCAGCTTGGACTTCTTCCCGTAGTCAACGGAGAGACGCTCCATCAGCAGAGAGGTGAAGCCGGAGCCCGTTCCTCCACCGAAGGAATGGAAGATGAGGAAGCCCTGGAGACCTGTGCACTGGTCCGCCTGGTAGGAGAAGAGGGGGGTGACGGGTGTGATCATGTGGCTCAAATGTCAGGAATATCAGGGTTTCACCATTAATGCCTTTGCAGTACCAAAGTCGACCACAAGATGGCAGCCAAGTCAAACGCAATGCGTTTGTTCGTTGTTCCAGCACTAATTGATCGTTGTTCCAGCACTAATTGAGATGAATTAATATAAATCATTATTTATTTTTATCGCAGCCTTTGAGATTTGCAAACCGCGTTCTATTAAATTGCGATTTCGGTTTGAATTCGATTGATTGTTCAGCCCTACTAAGAACCATTGGAAACCCAATTGAACCGGGAACCCGAGGAAAGGGATCGCACGTCAACTCACCAGCTTGCGAGTTCTGTCCAGCACGAGGTCGATGATCTCCTTGCCGATGGTGTAGTGACCGCGGGCGTAGTTATTGGCCGCGTCTTCCTTCCCTGTGATCAGCTGCTCAGGGTGGAACAGCTGGCGGTAGGTTCCGGTACGAACCTCGTCTGGAGGATGAGTCACAGAGAAGGTCCTTTAGTCTCGAGGCTAGGATGAGCATCGACAGCCGCCAAGTTAAGACTTGTTTAAAATAACCCCTATTACATCGCCAGGTTTGAGTGTGATTAGCCGGTACAAGACGTTTTTGTGACATCACAAGTGGGCGTGTCCACCTAGATGTATGACGGATACATGGTCAATGTTTGCTACAGTCCACTGGGTAGGCTGGTAGACTGATCTATCCAGCGCACATCTAGGCGGACACGCCCACTTGGGACATCACTCAAACTGATCCAATTAAGGAGACGCATGCTATTGAAGGCATGACCCAATGTTTGATGATATGGTAACCAGGCAACCGTATTAGTAAATACTGGGTTATACTACTTAATGCAAAACCTAATATTTGATGATACGGTGTTCAAGTAACCATATTTGATGATATGGTTACCAAGCAACCATTTCATCAAATACTGGGTTATACTAGTTAATGCACAACCCAATATTTGATGATACGGTAAACAAGTAACCAGATGATAATGATATGGTTACCAAGCAACCATTTCATCAAATATTGAATGATATATAGATGGGGTTTCAGTTCTGCATGCAATACATGGTTTAAAATATTCCACATTGAGTTGGCTTCTTGACCGTTTCAGGGACCCCTTACAGGAGAGCACATTTTCCAAGGAACCCCCTTGATTTTTTAATTCATAGCTTAGTATTTAGTGGACCCCCTCGATATTGCCTGCAGACCCCTGGTGGTCCGGGGACCCCAGGTTGAGACCCTCTGCATCAGGAGTCCTACTTTAGACCAGTCAAAGCTACAGGGCCCTAAGAGGCGTCGCCGGGTAGGCGGGGGGCTCATACCGATGACGGTGGGCTCCAGGTCCACGAACACCGCCCGGGGGACGTGCTTCCCCGCCCCCGTCTCGCTGAAGAAGGTGTTGAAGGAGTCGTCTCCCCCGCCGATGGTCTTGTCGGAGGGCATCTGTCCGTCGGGCTGGATGCCGTGCTCCAGGCAGTACAGCTCCCAGCAGGCATTGCCCATCTGGGTACCGGCCTGGCCGACGTGCATGGAGATACACTCGCGCTGTGGAGGGGGAAACGCTGTGTTACTGGGTTGTTACAAGCTAGGGTTACCGGGAGCAACAGTCCTGTTGATGAGGGCGTTTAGCTTTATTCGCAAGAGAAGATCTTAATTTGCTGTATTCAAGTAATGTAATGTATACGATTGTAGTCCGTCGTCACAATAACGACACAATTCTTCTATCTAGCCTGGATAAAATGAACTAGGATGATGATGATGATGATAATGAATCAAATATACAGTCCACACTACACTGAAAACTGAATTTCTTATTTCCCTTAAATGTAATTGACATGCACAATAAGTGCTTCGCATCGCGCGTTCAGAAACCAAAGTCAAAGGGTCAGACTAAATGACGCCATTTTACGAGGTAGATTGCAGCTAGGGGTGGATCTGTTGATTTGCAAGTCAAATTCTAGTTTGATTTGAATTTATTTTATTGCTCACGCAAGGATTACCCGTCGCTATTCTATTTAAAACTTGTAAATTGATGTTCTAGACAGAGTATATGTATAATAAATATATATAATCTGTGAAGCTTTTAGTGGGGGTGCCTTGTGCATCCCCAAAAAGACCAATGACACAAACCAGTCAAAATTATCCAGAAGGCTCACACTTCAACCCAAAAAAAACCACACGCCTGATACAATGATATATACAGTATACAAACTGCGTATCATCGATCATCCTTATCGATTTTCTTTTGCAGTCAGCCTCATTGATTTCGCCCCATGCTTCATCGACTCCTGCTGTGACGTGGAAAGAATGCGGCGAATCGCTTTGAGGATGATGCATTGGGGAGGAGAGAGAGGGAGGGAGGGAGGGAGGGGAGAGATATAGGGAGGGGAGAGAGCGATGTAGGAAGAGGAGAGAGATAGACATAGAGAGGGGAGAGAGAGAGGGAGGGGGGAGAGAGACTTCGAGAAAAAGCACCTGCTCGATGCATAAATGCATCCATCCATTACAGGTTTTGTTTAGCTTCCCCGCTAATCAAACGCACGCCATCTTAGATGCGCATTGCGCGCTAGAAGATGGCTATAAACACAGGGAGACGGAAACGTGCGCTTTTTGAACGATGCTGCGTCACGCCCGCGAGATTTGGTGCAGCCACGCACGTACACGCACACAGACAGGTGCTCGTACACGCATACACACAGGCGCGAACGCGCGAGCACAGACAGGCGCAGACACACACAATTCGGGTTAACCTGGGGTTTGTCTGTCTGTATGTCTGTCTACCCGTCTGTGTGTCTGTGGCTTTTAGGGGGGCAGATCAACCCAGACCAGTCGCACCAGTGGCCACTCCCAGTCCCCCCAGTGTCAAAGCGCGCCGCTTTGTTCAACGCACGGAGTGGCCCACTCAGATTGCGCGTCCCCGCGTCAGGGAGCGCGCATCCAACCCCCGCCTCGCAGGTACCATTTTCCCGGGCAGATAAAAAAAGGCGCAATGAGCTCAGGTCGCCATCGAACGAGCATGCGTAGAACAAAATAACCACGATGTTTTGGGGGTAAATTGGCATGTTTTCCTACAAAAGCAGAGGCATTCTAGAAAATGCAGTCGGTTTTAATGGATTTGTTGTTTAATCGATGCAGTTGAGGAGGGCGGAAATGCGTCATCCAAGTTGGCTTAAGTCCCACCCAGGCCCGGCTAGACTGGGCTGCGACCCAGCCTCCCACCCCCCCCCCCCTCCCTAGTCGGTGGCCGTAACGGCGAGTAAGAGGATGAGGATGAGAGGGCAAAAAAAGGCTAAATTCGAGACTGGGATGAAAACGCAAATTATTTTTAATCTTAACAAGGCAGAATGTGTCGCTATGCTCACCATTTTTGCGATTAATGTCCTTCTGTTCCGACGTCGAGGATTCGGTGAGTGAAGGCGGTAATGGTGATAAGCGCAGCAGGATTCAGTATATATAGGTTTCTCGGGGGCGGGCTCTAAAACGGAACGGGGCTTTCCCATTGGATGCGTTGAAGATGACAGGGGTAACTCTCCGCCAATTACGCTGTAGGGGGAGGCACCAATCGTTCTTATGTCACCCCACCAACCGCGTTGCAATGACTCGGCTTTACTGTCTTTTTTTTTTAAATAAAACACGGTGCTGGCGAGGCTTTATTCTCGTTTTCCGGAGTAATTCGTGTTGTATCTTTTACAAACCTGATATAACCGGTTGGATATGTGTGTAATAATGCTAGCTAATATGCAAAACAGTGACACCAACACACACAGTGCTTCTGTCGTTCCTTTTGTATAAAGATGAGGGGAATTTGAACCGGAACCAAGGTTGCTGGTCAAGGTGGCGTGTGTGCGTGCGTGCGTGCGTGCGTGTGTGTTTGTTGATGGCTGGCAGCCTTGGTCTGTTTACAGGCTTTAGACCCTGGTTGGGTGACTAATTGCAGACTAAATAGTGTCTCCCAGACTCCCAAATGTTTTTAACATCACCGGTGGGTATGTTCTTACTGGTTGACTGGTCATGCACTGGCTTGTGTGCAGGGTATACCGGTCAGGGCCCACCAGTAGCAGCGAGGTCATGGTGGGGACACTGGTATTCCTGTCGCTTGATCCCATGCACCATCACTGGCAGCTAATATCTCCACATTCACACTGTGTGACCATCAGTGTACTCACCAGCCACTAGATGCTAACAATGAAACATTAGCATTAATAATACCCCCCATTGTTTTTATTAGAACCATCAAACAACATGATTAACTGTAAAACTATGCAACATCATTAAGTTCTTATGCATTACTAACCTTTGCCTCAAAGATTGATCCATTGTATTCTTTGCTCTATCACATTGAATAGTTGTACTATTCATGACTCATTGGTACTTATTATACTTGTTAAAGGTCCCATGGCATGCAACTTTATGGATGCTTTAATATAGGTATTAGTGGACCACTAACACAGTATTTGAAGACGTTCCTGAAATTCCGCCGAGCTGCAGAATAACAGCCACTACAAGCCAGTCACACATTGAGCTTTCCCCAAACGCGCCACCTCGGTGTCTGCTCTGTAATGCAGGCATGTCCAAAGTCCGGCCCGCGGGCCAATCTTGGCACGGGATTATATTTTATATGGCCCGCGGCTCCCTTTCGAAAATGTATTATTTATGGCCCGCCAGCCCGCCACCGTTGCAATTTCTCTATTTACCGCACGGTGGCAGCCCCATTCTGGCGCTAGCCACGTCCGCGACCCCCATGAACCTGACCCCTCCCCCCCACAGGTAGGCAAATAAGGGTTAGCAATTGCACAGACGTATTCCTACATCCTGGCTGCTGTAGATATATGTAGTGAACAAGCAATGTTTTTACAGGTTAAAAATAAATCAAATCCACTATAAAATGCAATTTGCGCTACAATTGTTAAGTGCAAATAACTAGTATATAAATTTAATCAACTCATACATTTAAGTTATCTTGGTTTGGCGTCTGGTTGAAGTGCACAGTCACATGGCCCTCTGATGGTGATGATGAAGAATTGTGGCCCTCTTTATCATGGAAGTTGCCCATCCCTGGTCTAGAGTCCCGCCAAGTTGGAGAGGGGGTTCGGTCACCAAAGGATACCTTGTAATCCTATTTTCCGCCGGGGTAACACCGAATTCTGCGACCCACTGAAAAGTGGGACCCCAGGGGGCTCTGTTGCACATTTTCTGCAACATGCACAAGTGCATTATAACAAAAACATAAATAAAACATAAGATCTCCCCCCACCGGAGGGGCCTTTCTTTTCTTGATACTAACATTAATTAGCCACATCACAGTAGCCTATAATAGGAAATGCTCAAATTGTAAATCAGCGTAATTTAACACTGACTGTAGCTTTTTATGGGTAAAGAAGCAACAGTGAAAGACCATACTATCATTGTATGGGTCTGTAAAATGCTAATCAAATCAAAACAAATGTATTTATTAAGCACCTTTAATAAAAAGGTAATTGGTTGGGGGGAGATCTTATGTTTTATTTATTAATTAGCCACATCACAGTAGCCTATAATAGGAAATGCTCAAATTGTAAATCAGCGTAATTTAACACTGACTGTAGCTTTTTATGGGTAAATGGGAAAACAACCTGATCCTGAACATAAAGAAGACGGAGGAGTTGATTGTGGACTTGTGGCAGGAAGGGCCCTATCTAGACTTGCCAACCGTCCCGTAAAAAACGGAATCGTCCCTTATTTGGAAACTAAAAGACGTGTTCCGTAATGAACTGATACGGGACGCATGCCTGTCTACGCTTCAAACTCGTGCATATTGCAAAAAATATGCAACAGCGCCGGAATACCTGACGGTATTCCGGGTCGTGTCCTAAAGGACTGTGCATGCCAACTCTCATGGGTCATGTCATGTGTGACATCTTTAACACCTCCCTGGCACAGGCCACTGTACCAACATGTATTAAGACATCCAACATCATTCCGGTACCAAAAGTCCAGACGGTCACCTGTCTCAATGACTATAGACCTGTTGCTCTCACCCCAATCATCATGAAAACATTTGAGAGGGTGGTAAGGTCACATATCAAGAACACCACTGACATCACATCCGACTGTCACCAGTACGCTTACAGGCAGAACCGTTCGACTGCTGATGCAGTTTCAGCCGTTATCCACCAAGCCTTCACACATCTGGAAACTAGCAATTCCTATGTGAGGCAACTTTTTCTTGATTTTAGTTCTGCTTTCAATACAATCATCCCAGAAACACTGGTCAACAAGCTGTCCGCACTCGGTCTCGCTCCATCACTCTGCAATTAGATACTGGATTTCCTGACCCACAGACCTCAGTCTGTAAGGATTAATAACCTCACATCCTCAACCACAATCCTCAACACTGGCAGTCCCCAGGGCTGTGTGCTCAGCCCTCTACTGTACACACTGCTTACTCATGACTACAGAGCACACTACGACAGCAATGTCATAGTTAATTTTGCAGATGACACAGCCGTGATAGGACTTGTCAGCAATGGGGATGAGACGGCTTACAGGCAGGAAGTGAGGGGACTGGAACTGTGGTTCGGGGAAAACAACCTGATCCTGAACATAAAGAAGACGGAGGAGATGATTGTGGACTTGTGGCAGGAAGGGCCCTATCTAGACTTGCCAACCGTCCCGTAAAAAACGGAATCGTCCCTTATTTGGAAACTAAAAGACGTGTTCCGTAATGAACTGATACGGGACGCACTTTGTCCTGTATTTCGGGTCGTGGAAGAATGAGAGCGATTCTTCTCTTCCGTCACTCACTGTGGTGTGGCTAGACTTGTCAACCGTCCCGTGATTGGCTCTGCTGCTGCCTGAAGCGGCCTCGCCCGGCTTCAGGTAAAAAGTGTACTAAAAACACCCCACACCAAAACGATAAAAAGTAAAAAGAAAAGCAAAACATAGAAAAGAGTGGGAAAGGGACTTTAAATGGATAGAATTATAGTATTCGAGAAGATGAGTTCAAGGCGAACTGTACAGTATGCAAACGTCAATTTTTGGTCAGCCACGGTGGTCTGACAGACGTAAAACAACATGCTTCCGGTGAAGCACACAAGAAGAACGAGACCCAGAGGAGAAGACAGGGATCTCTGACACAGTTCCTTGTACGACAAGCAACTCCGGAGGCTAACATGGTATGTCAAATAACTAAGCATTTTTGTTGTATGCTAGTAGTAGCCCAGACGAGTGGATAGGCCTACGAGTGTGAGAACAGTCAGCATCTGCGTGAGCAGAAGAAGACTCACTACTGTATGGCTTTGTAAAATGGAAATGGTCTGAAATGAGGTCAAGGAGAGGTATAGGCTATATGATTTGAACATTTGACATTTAAGGCTTAATAAAGTGGATAGCAACATTTTAGCTCTGCACAGATCCAAGTAATGTAAACTTTACATTTCAGACTATTTATCAAATCATACCTTTATTCACACCTTGTGTTGTCAATTCATGCTGCTAAATGTTAAATATAATTAAGTATCAACACTGTGCTATTTTCTTTCTTTCTTTCTTTAATAAGACCAACTGAATCATATTGTGTAATGCAAGTAGATATTATATACTTAATAATATAAACAAATAATGCATCCTGTTTGTTTACAACTTTTACACACCTCAAACAGCTCATGCATGTATAACAGTGGTTCTCAACCACTTTGACACGCTGTGAAAATCAACCCCATCACGGGGTAGCTTGTCACAGTGTATGGTTGTCCCTATAGTTAAAGAGATACTTCACCGGTGGGAATATGGAGGTTTTATGAATTAAATAATTCAATGTATTATGAATGTGAAGAAAAAATTGAAATCGGTTCATCCTAGCCTGAAAAAAGGCAGAAAGAGTGTTTTCATGGTCTCTCTTGCTCAAAGTAAGAAAACCTCCAACTACCACAGTGCATTGCGCTCGATGCCCCGCCCACCTGTCGGTCTCCCGTCCCCCTCATTCCCCCTCAGTACGCGAGCTCCCGCCCCCTCTCATTCCTTATTGGTGGAAAAATTTGCCACCAAAAGTGTGTTGTAGTCCTCTGCCCTTCTAGCGGGACAAGAGGTTTCTCCCGAAATGACGTCAAACGCGTAACTTGACGTCATTTCGGGAGAAAATTAGATTTTTTCTCCCGTCATTTCGGGAGAAAATTAGATTTTCTAAACCAGTCTCCAAGGGGAGACTGGTTTAGACTGATATTTATTTATATATTTATTTATATTACAATCGCGATTTTATAATGATAGAACGCCGGTTCTAAATGGGCGAAGTATCCCTTTAATCTATAACCAACCCCTCAGCAGGAAATGTGTTCAAAAACACTTTTGTAACTTTCTTGTTTTTTAAGCTAGAGAGTAGAGACAAAAAATAAGTTTTAAATTGACTATAAATACAATCTCTAATATCCAATGCCATTTATATTAGTTTTAAACCATTTAATATAAACCATGATTAAATTAACATGTGTCAACCAACCCCCAAAAAAGTAACTTAACGTGTGACAACCAACCCCCAAAAAGTGACCTATACCTAGAATGTAGCATACTTTTGCTGGCTACACAGGTGTTGTCATGGCTTTGGAGGCACAGCAAGTTTTTTGTTTACAGTTTGTGATATGTCTTTTGCACTAAGTGCTAGTTTACATTTCATGTTTTTGCTCCAATTTGTGATATTTTTTGCCATGTTTTTGTTTACAGTTAATTTAAGTACTTACAGATTGTGATACATTTTGCACTAGATGTTTTTATACTCTTGTTAGGCCTAAGAGGCCAAATGTTTGCACTACTACTGTTACATTACACAGTAGTAGTGCATTACACAATAACTACTGTACCATTAACCCATTCAGTCCTAAAGCACTAAAATAAGGGTTACAAATATGCGTTTCAGTCCTTAAAGAGTTAAGAAAATGTTATCTTGCACAAAATTAATTCTTCAATGTTAAACTGTGACTTGTGTAGTCTGTAGTCTGTTGCCGGGACCTCGAGCTGCTAGCTGTTAGCCTGCGGCCATATTATCTGCCGAGGGATTTTAGTCATGTGATCCCCGTCTGTGTTTACATTCCTCCGAGAGCGGACGCAGCCACCGCCTGTGAGAAGATCCACTCCGTCACAGCAAGGCTGCAGACACAGCACCCTGAGGCATTTATGATCATCTCTGGGGACTTTAATCACGTAACTTTGGATTCTACTTTGGCAGTTTTTCACCAGGTTGTAGACTGTACTACCAGAAACAACAGGACAATTGATCTCCTCTATGCTAATGTGAGGGATGCATATAGAGCGACTCCCCTCCCCCCACTGGGGAAGTCTGATCACAACCTGGTTCACCTACAGCCACTGTACATCCCCCTGGTCCAAAGACAGCCGGTGACAACTCGCACCATCAGGAGGTGGTCCCCTGAGATGGAAAGTGCCCTGAGAGACTGTTTCGACACCACAGTATGGGATGTGTTGATCGACCCGCATGGTGAGGACATAGAGGGGATGACACACTGTCTGACGGAGTACCTCAACTTCTGTGCAGACGTGGTCTCCCCTGTCAGGACTGTCCGCTGCTACCCTAATAACAAGCCATGGGTAACGCGGGAAGTCAAGGCTGTCCTCAACAAGAAGAAGGCTGCCTTCAGGAGCAGGGACAGGGCGGCCATGAAGGCAGCACAGAAGGAGGTGAAACACTGTGTGAGGGAAGCTAAGGACAGCTATAGGAGAAAGGTGGAGCAGAAGCTGAGGGAGAACAACATGAGGGAGGTCTGGGAAGGTGTGAGGACCATCACAGGTCACAACACAAAGACCAGAGCTACAGGGGGGACAATGCAGACAACGGAGAGGGCGAACGAGCTGAATGACTACTTCAACAGGTTCAACCAGCCCTCGTCCCCCCCACCACCACCACCACCACCACCATCACCACCACCACCACCACCACCCCCACCCTCACAACAGCCATCTCTCCTTCTTCCCTCTACACACCTCCCCCCAGACACCACAACATCCCCCTCCTCCCCCCCCACCTCAACACAATCCCCGTCTCACATCACCATAGACCAGGTCAGAGGACAGCTGAGGAAGCTCCAGCCCCGGAAAGCAGCAGGCCCAGACACAGTGTGTCCGAGACTGCTGAAGACCTGCGCAGCAGAACTGGGAGAGCCACTACAACGGATCTTCAACCTTAGCCTGCGGCTAGGGAGAGTGCCCACAATCTGGAAGACATCCTGCATCGTTCCGGTTCCGAAGAAGAACAGGACCAGCGAGCTGAATGACTTCCGACCGGTGGCACTCACTTCACACCTGATGAAGACGTTGGAGCGGCTCTTCCTCAACCTCCTCAGACCCCAGGTACAACACGCCCAGGACCGCCTGCAGTTTGCGTACCAGCCAGATGTTGGTGTGGAGGATGCCATCCTCTACATGCTACACCGAGTCCACTCCCATCTGGATAAGGGAAGCGGCACAGTGAGGATTCTCTTCTTGGACTTCTCCAGTGCCTTTAACACCATCCAGCCCCCTATGATTCACGACAAACTACAGAACGAGAACTACATCAACATGTAATGTATGATGACTATATGCTCTGTAAGGTGACCTTGGGTGTCTTGAAAGGCGCCTCTAAATTAAATGTATTATTATTTATTATTATTTATTATTAAACTGAACAGGATGGGAGTGGAACCCTATTTGGTGGACTGGATTGATGATTACCTCACTGACAGGCCACAGTACGTCAGGCTGAAGGACATCACGTCTGACACTGTGGTCAGCAGTACTGGAGCCCCCCAGGGTACAGTGCTGGCCCCTCTTCTCTTCACTCTGTATACCTCAGACTTTTGCTACAACTCTAAGCTATGTCATCTACAGAAGTACGCCGATGACACAGCCATCGTTGGGTGTATTAGGGGTGACAGAAAGGAGGAGTATCGGAGTCTGGTGGGGGACTTTGCTCTCTGGTGCCACACTAACCGGCTACAGCTCAACACCTCTAAGACAAAGAAGCTGGTCATTGACTTTGGAAGATCCAGACCAAGTCCGAGACCAGTCCTGCTAGACGGAGCTGAGGTGGAGGCTGTGAATTCCTACAAATACCTCGGGGTCTGGCTGGATAATAAACTGGACTGGAAAACACACACCAGCTACCTGTATGGGAAGACACAAAGCAGGTTGTACTTCCTGAGGAGATTGCGGTCATTCAACATCTGCAGCAAATTGCTGTGGATGTTTTACAAGTCTGTGGTTGCCAGCGTCCTCTTCTACACTGTGGTGTGCTGGGGAGGCAGCATAAACAAGAGGGACACCTCCAGACTGGATAAACTGATCAGGCGGGCTGGCTCTGTGGTCGGCATGAAGCTGGACCCACTGGTGACGGTGGCAGAGGGGAGGACACTGGACAAACTGCTGGACATTATTGACAATGCCAGCCACCCCTTGCACACTGTCATCAGCAACCAGAGGAGCCTGTTCAGTTGAAGGCTGCTCCTTCCCAAAGTAAAGACCAACAGACTCAAGAACTCCTTTGTCCCTCATGCCATCACACAATACAACTCCTCACTCGGAGGGAAGTAGGAGGAAATAGAATAGAAGTAATAGAAGTAATAGAATAGAAGTAATAGAGTAGAAGTAATAGAGTAAAGAGGAGAGATATAACCTATTCCACTGCTTAATTTGAACTGCTAATTTATTTAATTTAACTGTCAGCCACCCCTTGCTCACCGTCATTTCATTTTATTTATTCACTATATTATATGATATTAATCCACAATGTCGTATGTGTATATGTATGTGTATGTATGTATATATATGTGTATGTATATGTTTATGCCTATGTATATATATATGTATGTGTGTATATGTATATGTGTGTGCATGTGTATATGTATATATACATGTTTATTTATGTTTACATTTATTTATTTATTTACATATATTTATTTATTTATATTAATCCTCTATACAGTTCTCTACATTTATCTTATTTTATTTTACTTGAATCCTGTTTTACTTCTATTATTATCTCTACTTTCTATATTAGCTAAGAGTTTATTGTTTACTGTTTACTGTTTTTGTTTACTTTTTATAGTTAGTTAGTTAAGAGTTTATTGTTTATCTTATATTATTATTATTATAATTATTGTTTACTGTTTACTTTTTGTTTTACTTTACTTTTTATAGTTATCTAAGAGTGTATTGTTTATCTTATATTGTATATAATTTAATATTGTGTTGTGTTTCTTCTGTAAGATACTGGACAATCAATTTCCTTGAGGGAGTCATCCCAAAAGGATCAATAAAACCTAATCTAATCTAATCTAATCTAATCTATATACTGCAAATACAAAACTGAAGTTAAGGTATGTGTCTTGAGTACATGCTTATTATAGATGAGGTTGAAGAATATATATATTTTCTTTACTTGTGACTTGTGATGGTATGAATTATTAAATGGATAGGACTTGCTACAGTAAGTCTAGCACAGTAGTAACACAGTGGTAGTAGTAACACAGTAGTAGCAAATGCATGCGTGTACACATGTGCGCGCGCTTCGTGCGCGTGCATGTGTCCCTTATTTACGTTCCTGATAGTTGGCAACCCTAGCCCTATCCCTCCCCCCCTCTACATCGACAAGGCAGCTGTGTAGAGGGTTCACACATTCAAATACCTTGGCCTGCACCTTACCAACACGCTCACCATGCACACCATCAAGAAGGCCCATCAACGGCTCTACTTTCTAAAGAAGTTGAAGGGGGCAGGCATGTCCACAGCCATACTCAAATCCTTCTATAGGTGTGGGGTGGAGAGTATCCTCCCTTCCTGTATCACTGTGTGGTATTGCAGCACAGTGGCAGAGAAGCAGGCACTACAGCGGGTGGTCAACTCCGCCCAGCGAATCATCGGCTGCAGTTTGCCGTCTCTGTCAACCATCTACATCACCAGATGCAAGGACAGAGCAGCCTCCATCATGAAGGACCCCACCCACCCAGCACATGGACTGTTTACCCTCCTTCCCTCAGGCAGGAGGTTGCGTATCATCCGGGCAAGGACAACTAGGTTGAGGAACACCTTCTACCTGGATGCTATAAGACTGTTGAACTGCTAAACACCTCTTGATTATGCACTGATTAACTGCACTTATGCACTTTAATATCTAGGACCCCGACTGCTTACCTGATTGCATTTGCGCTTTGACTTTATCAATTTACTTACAAGGAACCTACTGCTGCACTTGTACTCATTAATACGCTGCTAACCTTCTTTAAATATCTTCTTTTAATATGTATTTTTGTATCTTAGTATGTCTTTATTTATATTAATAGTTTATTTTAAGTTAAACAAATTATAGGGTTTTAGGTAGCACACTGAGACCAGAGTACTGTATTTCATTTTTCATGTAAATATAAAAATGACAAGTAAAGCATCCTCGATCCTTGATCCTATATACATAATCACAGCTGTGTAAGCCTCCAGACGATATTATGAATCTCAATCGACCCTGGTTCTTCAACTTCGACATCAATCTGAAGTATACTGAACCGCTACATGGAGGGGAAAGGGATTGTAGCCAGCGATTGTCTCCCGCCGGAGCCCCGCTGCCCGCTGCCGAGGCACCACCGCCTTGGCAGCGGGCAGCGTGCCTCGTGGCGGCGGGCAGCAGGACTCCGGTGGGAGACAATCGCGGGCAACAATCCCTTTCTCCTCCTTGTCGCGGTTCATGTACTTGAGGGAGTCGAAGCCAAAGTTCCTTTCTCCCCCAATTCCTTCTCAACCATGGCTGAGATAACCCCAACTACGAGTCTCGTTGTGGAAATACCAGAGTCGTCAGAGAGCCCAACAGCAGAACGGTTATCCAAATAACAAAGAAGTGTACAACCCTTGCGTTACAGTCCTGGAGCTCTATATCTAAATAATATCACACTATACATAGATATCTATATCGTATAATACATATTATCACGGCCAAAAGCTATGGGCGCCTCGAGACGATATTATGAATCTCAAACAACTGCGTCAGGTTCTCCGACGTCTCTGGTTCAATCTGAAGTAGACTGAACCACGACATGGAGGAGAAAGAGATTGTTGCCCGTGATTGTGTCCCGCCGGAGCCCCTCTGCCCGCTGACGAGGCACCACCACCTCGGAAGCCAGCAGAACTGTTATCCAAATAACAAAGAAGTGTACAACAGTCGTAGCTCATTGTCTCATTGGCGGGCAAAGCAGAAAAGGGGAGATAACATTTCCCCGTATGACGACATACGTGGAAAAATCCAAATCGGCGCGTCTGAGCTGTTTTTTCAAAGGCAGAGCAGGATACCTAGTGCTCGTTTTACACCTTTTACACCGCCATTTCTAGCTACTTTGGGACCATAGTCAGGCTAGGCGAACTCATATTAATGTTAGAAAACCCCATAAAGTGCCATGGGATCTTTAATATACCTATTATACCAATGTTAAGAATAATAAGTACCAATAAGTCACTCTCTTATTGTGGCTACCCTACTCCCTGACAGGAGAAGGCGCTGGGTTTTAGACATAGATTACTTTAGGTTTCAGTGGGTGATGTAGGCAAATGAAGACCTGCGCATTATTTGATATTATTTGATTATTTGATAACGCAAATCAAGGTCACATGATGAGGATTATTGAAATAACACACATAAAAGAGACTAGAAAAAGGAAATACTGCAATAAATGTTCCCGGTCTAAAAAATAACACTTGCGCTTGAACCTTTAAACTGTTTTATTCAATGATTATCCCTATAATTGCTTGGCTCTACAACATTTTGTCCAGACTTTGTCCTTTCAAAAAAAATTCTGATAGAACTGTTCCACAAGCAGGTTTTTTAAATTCCATTTTCATATCAAAATAGTGTATAATATTGGTTAAACAGACTTTCATAAAAAGAAATGTTTAATAAACGTGAGGAGTACGAAACAATCAGTATTGGTTTTGTGCCAGGAAGTTTGATGTGAACTTTCAACTACAAAAGAATCAGGTTAACGTTGGTTAACAGAACGTGTTACAGCCTTAACACGACAATAAGAAAGATAACAAAATATGTAACATCTCCTACTCTTTAACAGAGGTGAAGCCAAATGTCAGTATTTTTTGACATGATAAATGCGTTGTTTTTTTGGGACTCAATGTGACTCAATATTCTTCCCCTTCTTCTTCTCCTTCATCGCCAACAGTATCGGTGCCCACCTCTTCGTAATCCTTCTCCAGGGCGGCCATGTCCTCCCTGGCCTCGGAGAACTCTCCCTCCTCCATGCCCTCCCCGACGTACCAGTGGACAAAGGCCCTCTTGGCGTACATCAGGTCAAACTTGTGGTCCAGGCGCGCCCAGGCCTCGGCGATGGCGGTGGTGTTGCTCAGCATGCACACGGCCCTCTGCACCTTGGCCAGATCTCCTCCCGGCACCACGGTGGGGGGCTGGTAGTTGATTCCCACCTTGAAGCCGGTGGGGCACCAGTCCACAAACTGGATGGTGCGCTTGGTCTTGATGGTGGCGATGGCGGAGTTGACGTCTTTGGGCACCACGTCTCCGCGGTACAGTAGGCAGCACGCCATGTACTTGCCGTGGCGAGGGTCGCACTTCACCATCTGGTTGGCCGGCTCAAAGCAGGCGTTGGTGATCTCTGCTACCGACAGCTGCTCGTGGTAGGCCTTCTCGGCGGAGATGACGGGGGCGTAGGTGGCCAGGGGGAAGTGGATACGGGGGTAGGGCACCAAGTTGGTCTGGAACTCTGTCAGGTCGACGTTCAAGGCACCGTCGAAGCGCAGGGAGGCGGTGATTGAGGAGACGATCTGACCGATCAGCCTGTTGAGGTTGGTGTAGGTAGGGCGCTCGATGTCCAGGTTCCTGCGGCAGATGTCGTAGATGGCCTCATTGTCTACCATGAAGGCGCAGTCCGAGTGCTCCAGGGTGGTGTGGGTGGTCAGGATGGAGTTGTAGGGCTCCACCACGGCGGTGGACACCTGGGGCGCGGGGTAAATGGCGAACTCCAGCTTGGACTTCTTCCCGTAGTCAACGGAGAGACGCTCCATCAGCAGAGAGGTGAAACCGGAGCCCGTTCCTCCACCGAAGGAGTGGAAGATGAGGAAGCCCTGGAGTCCAGTGCACTGGTCCGCCTGAAAACAATCAGAATCCATGCATCAGTGACACTCGCTTTGGTACATGACCCTAATATACCCTGAATGACTCGTGAATCTTACCAGCTTGCGAGTTCTGTCCAGCACGAGGTCGATGATCTCCTTGCCGATGGTATAGTGGCCGCGGGCGTAGTTATTGGCTGCGTCTTCCTTCCCTGTGATCAGCTGCTCGGGGTGGAACAGCTGCCGGTATGTTCCGGTACGAACCTCATCTGTCAATCGCAAAATAAGCAATGGCACGTGAAAATGTCGTAAAGGAATCAACTGTTGAGATTGGCTGTATTCCGCGAAAAACGGGCAATGTATAGCAGCCCGTCAATGTAAATCCTCTAAAAGTACTTTTTTTGCCACTGACAGGCCCAGATTATAGTATTTAAATATGGACATTTCTTTACCTTTTCATTGACAACATTCTGTTGTTATTGTGTCAAACCAACTTTCGCTCTATCGGAAGTATTGCGAGAGTTGAGTCGTTTGCAGGGAGATTTGCAGGTGAAAACGTGATGGAGAGCAGGAGAGACGAGTGTTTGTGTGGTTGGGACTACAGAAAGTCTATCTTGGTGTTATCTCAGAGATTTGTGAGAAGGAGCGTTGAGATTGTGTTGACAATAGAAAAATATCATGCAAAAATTAGATTTCAGAAAGAAAGAGATGCAAGACTTTGTTTTACAAAATAACAAACAGAAGGGATCAAACCAACAGCAAAGAAACTATTATTATTTCACTGTAGTGATCATCATACTGCTATAATAGCCGGCCAGTCGCACCAGTTACTCAAGTTACTCAAGTGTGCATGTGCCAAGCGCGAACGCATATACACCGCAAGCAAGCACATGCGCACGAACATACATGGAAACGCACACATATGCGCATACACTACACACACACACCCACAAGCACGCGCACACACCGCACATCAACACAAAAGCAGCGACATACACGGAAGCACACACACACAATCGTAAACACACACACAGACACACACAGGTAAAGACGTTTAACGGCTCTGCCATCGGCACACACGCAGGTAAGAACACACACGCACGCGCACACCGAAGTGACACTCGCCCAGGTAAAACGTTATATTTTTAAACACGACGACAAATTCTGCCAGGTAACACGTTCTGTCTATAGACTGTACAAATTGGATAAAATAAGGGAAGAGACAATTTCTCACCTCGACAAGCAATGGCGGCTTGTTCATTTTGTGATGTAAAAATTGTTAAATTCAAGCATTGCTCCGACCGGCATATCAACACAGAAGTCACGTGATTCTTAAAGAGACAGCGTCCCTATAAGACAGAACGAAAATATGTAATATTGTAATGTAATATTACTCCTCTCCTTGAGCCTCCCGAAATATCTTTACACATTGTTGCTCAAACTTAATATTACTCTACTCCTTGAGCCTCCCCAAATGTCTTGCGATATTGATATCACCCCCTCCCCCCTGTGGACTGTTTTAGTTGTTTTATTTTTCTTATTTTTTGTGTGTATGCTATGTGACTGTAGGCAACTGCTGCCTATCTTGGCCAGAACACTGGAAGAGATGTTTAATCACAATG
Source organism: Gadus morhua (assembly GCF_902167405.1). Lineage (NCBI taxonomy): Eukaryota > Metazoa > Chordata > Actinopteri > Gadiformes > Gadidae > Gadus > Gadus morhua. The sequence continues at coordinate 7,824,754 of NC_044054.1, forward strand.
ATGACTATTATTTTTCAACTAACCAATAGCAGTTGCCTTGCATTTTAAAATGTCAATGCACTTTTCAGTCCTGAATAACAGTAAAGCTATTTAATAATTGATTTGCATGCATAGTATACTACAGTTTACATTGTACAATTACCCCTGTTACCATCAATTGAAAAATTGTATAATGTAATCAAATGCTCACACACTGGCTGCTTACAGACACACGTGTAAATCCTGATATTCTCCTGATGGGCCGTATGTGTGAACAACATATCCTGACATTTTTAGCCTGAAAATCTCCTGAATAATTTTCCCCTAAGGTAGTATTTTCTCTGTAGGAAATGTAAATTACCTTATATGTGAATGAGGAAAGGTCAGTATTTCCCACACCACTTCAGTGGGCGTGCTGATGACAATTCTGCATGTCATTGAGTGGCCCCCCAAATGATAATCAGCCTGTTGCCTTTTGTTCGCTGAATGGTTAAAAAATATTAAATTGTTGGCACTGCTTTTAAGAGTAATTTGTGGTGAACTATTGTCATACGTTGTACAATTATAGGCAAATTATTATTATAGTATGCGCTCAGAAATGTTTTACATTATCGACTGGGGTTTCCACATTATTGCTATGGGTTTAATTACAACTAGAGGTGGAGCGCGCGGAACTCTAGTTTCCATAATGACATAATGCAATCTGAACCGGTCAGGTGCAAAAACAAGCAGTTTTAGAGGAAGTAAATTGACGTGGTGCTACTTACCCAAATCACTGCTTTGTAGCTCTCTTAAACTGATTACGGCTGAATCGTGCTCGATAAATGCTCTAGCTATCTCAAAAAGGCTGGTCAACATTAGTCCCTTACTTACACCCTAAATGATTGCAAAATAGGATGCGGGTGGAAAAATCCCTTTGAGGAAGTGATAATCAGATTAGATAAGATTAGATTCAACGTCATTAGCAATGTGATCTAACCAGTAGTTCAAAAGAGCAATTAAGGTGCAGTATGAAAATGAATTGTCATATAGCGCAATATAAGTGGTCGTGATGTAGCAATGCAGATTGTGCTACACATAATATAACGTTGTTTTATTCTATTTAGATTCAATTAAATCGTGTCAAAGGATGATACATCATTATAAGATTGAACTATTATTGTGATATTTAGTTCTGGTAGGCATTATTAAGTATGTTCAAAGAATGTAGAGATAAAGTAGGAAGTGATTAGCCAACTCTGAGGCGCAAACTCAGATGCATATATATATTTTTGAAAATCACACATGGAAATGTTCATAAAAAAATTGTTGCATCGAGATGCATCGAAATGCATCCTTAATCGGTCTAGAATCGAATCGTTGACCTCTGAATCGGAATCGAATCGAATCGTGAGGTGCCAAGAGATTCCCACCCCTATTATATACTGTATACATATAAATGTATATCATACCATGTATGTTTTTTTTGTGTTATCCCAGTTATGTTTTTTTATTTTTTTATCATTTAATATTTATTTTAATAGTTCCGGGACGTTGGAACAATAACTTGGGTGTTTCACAGTCTGCACTGTGAATTTGAAGTAATGTTCAGTTTTTGAATAAAGATGCGGCAATTACAAGTGTTTCTTTTTTTTATCCGATTCATCGATGAATCGAAAAATAATCGACCGATTAATCGATTATTAAAATAATCATTAGTTGCAGCTCTACTACTTCATTCCGTCACCAATGTATACATTGCATGGTCTTGCTGTGCGTGCAATACAATGTAAAGTTACGTTGTTTGTTTTCGGGCTGTTTTGCTAAAGAGGCTAATGTAACTAACAATAAACAACGACTAGCCAATTTCATGATAATAATGAAATTATTACAAAGACGAACAGGAACGCTATTAACGCTCCGAGACCGGAAATGCAACTCAGAAGGCTGGCGTCCTAGGATTCAGGAACACACCATTAAAACAACACGGTGGCTTCCGTTGATCTGATTGGTTGATTTGTGCCTTGTTCCAATATCCATACTATCCGTACTTACTAGCGTAAGTTTGAGTACGTAGGGCGTTCCGATTCATATTGGGCGAAAATAAG
>NC_044054.1:7831819-7836819 GCF_902167405.1 Gadus morhua
TCAGTGAAAATGTATTTAAAACATTTTATTTCAAACCATTGGCATATTTTTAGAGAACAATAAAAGGCTTGATTTAATTGAATTGGATAAAATAATGGGGCTTTGTAATTATCCCTCTATGTGTGTATGTGATTTTGTGAATTAGCAACACCAGTTAGAACCAGTTCCACTGCCGGTAAAAGATTTGTTCTTCTATAGATGATGGACAGGTACATGTTCAAACATGACATTAAACAAATTGAAATGAATGCTTATCATGTTAAGATTTACAGATGAAGCACTTTGATTTTTTTAAAGGCCAACACCAATAAAATCATTTGGTTTACGTCGTAGTTTATTTTTAAGTAGTAGATTGTCATTATCGCTGCGTTAATCACAAATATTTAAAAACAAATAATTCATGATTCAGTTGAAACCCTTTCAAATCCACAGGATATTTGATAAAAACAGGACATTCACGAAGAATTCCAAACATTTGTGAAGGTACGACCAACACACTTTTCTAATTGAACCCTAAAAAATATGCAAATACCATCGGAAATAATCAAAAGAAAAATGGGCAATTGAGTTACATTTGGGTTTTATGTTTCATGTTCAATAAGTAGAGTTAACATTTAAAGATGGTTACCTGGAGTGTACATTCATGTGTTCATGCGTTCATTTCAACAAGCAGTTTCCCCCCAGCCCACATAATCATTAAATCGGTCAATTGATCGATAACACAACCCTACCCCCAATCCGATGGATAGACCCTCTGTATCTATGATTTATTTATATTTTTATTTGTGTTGTTGAACTTCTTGTTGCTCTGTCTTGTTCGTGTTTTCTCATGAATCTGTAAAGCGACCTTGAGTGTGAGAAAGGCGCAATATCAAATAAACATATTATTATTATTATTATTAAAATGCCAACATTCGTTGTGCATCGATAATCCCCGTTACCCAACACAGAGCCGCTCTTTTGCTGCGGTTCAGCGGTTTGCGTCCCGTGTCTAAGGTGTGTGAGGTGGTGCGGAGGTGGGCTTGGATCTGTCGGGGTTTGGAGCCGGAGACTTGACCCTCAAACCTTCTGGGTAAAGTTTTCCGGGAAAACCCCCTTGATGGAGATGTCTTTGTGCTGCAGCCAGTGGGACTCCTTCACCCCCACCAGCCATCCATCGTCCTACGAGGGAACCACGACAGAGAACGATTACTGCGACTGTGTGCGTCCAAACACAAACACACGCACAAAAACCCATATTCCTCAAAGACATCCTACAAATAGGCTTTCTCAAATGTTAACATCATGGAATATGTCCCAACAAAGCCTGTGTGATGACTGTGTGAGTCCGAACACAAACACACCAGAGGGAATCGTTCAGCGACAGGATGCTTCTCCCCTAGTGCAACACCCACAGACTGAAAAACTCTTTTGTCCCCTGTGCCATTAAAAGGTCGGGGAGGAGCAGCAGGACTGACCCACCAAGTACACCATAAAATACCACCACGTCAAACTCAACTTGGTTGTTTGATACACTGTTTTCTTTCAGTGTTTGCATGCACTGTTTAAGCAATCCCGTATGAAAATATTGGCTTGCATAGTATTCTTCTTGTATATTGTTTCACTGCATATATATTTTTAGCACTTTGCATTTTGTACTTTTGCACATTTATACTTGTTTTTAAGTCATATTCTGTTGGTGTTTGCTGCTGCTAGAAGTGCAATTTCCTGAGGGAACCTTCCAGAGGGATTATTAAAGTTCAGAATTATCTATCTATCTACACATATTTTCTCCAAAGTCCTAAAATACATCCTAACATTTTTTTACCCAAATCTCCCAAAAGGCTGTACATTATATTAAAGGTTAACATAATGGAAGAAGCCCCACAAAGCCTGTGTGACGACACGGGCTGAACGATTTATCAAATTCAAAGCGCAATCGCGATGTGATACACGATTTGCAAAAATCGAAGCCTTTGCGATTTGCAAATCACAAAGGCTACGATAAAAAAAAATCAATCGTTAAATAAAGATGTTATTATATCAATTAATCTCAACACAGAGGCCGGGCCAAAAGGACGAAACAGTTTATATGTTGACTGCTTCCAATGTTGTGTTGGTCATACTACAGAATAACTTATTGCTTGTTTAGTGAATAATACCGAACATGAGGAACTTTAGAAAGAAAAATCACATTCTAAAGGTTAACATAGTGGAAGAAGCACCCACAAAGCAGGATCCCCATGAGAGTTAAAGGTGAATGTGTGTGACCTGTTCGTCGGGGCTGTCGAAGGCCATCACCAGGACCATGTCCCCGGTCTTCAGCTCCAACTCATCCCCGTCGGTGGCAGCGTAGTCATGCAACACCTTCACCTGTAGGGGGCGATAGAGGGCAATGGTTTAAAGATCCTATATCATGCTTTTTTAGGGGTTGATAATTCGATTTTGGAGGTACTGCTAGAATAGGGTTGCATGCCTGTATGTTAGAAATACCCCTTATTATTCTCACACTGTTCATTTCTGCAAAACCGATTTCAATGTCTTTCTAAAAACGTTCAGTTTTGTAACTTGAGGTCCGATGAGGTACTAATATTAGATTTGATATTGTGTGGTCTAAATAAGGAATTGAGGAAATTAATAAACATCAGTAAACCCACATACACACACACACACACACACACACACACACACACACACACACACACACACACACACACACACACACACACACACACACACACACACACACAGAGTGCACTGCTTCAAAGCCAATACCTTACCAATAAGCTTTTTCGTGCCAGTATTGAGAATACAATGGTTTTAGTTTGAATGTTGTTGCGCGACAACCTTCTAGAACATATATGTAACGCTATGTAAGTAGAAATTAAAACAGGTTTGTTCAATAAAGACACTAGTGATTCAAAGCTATTCAGAAATACTAGAGGCACACTTCAAATTCACCACATTTGCAATTACATTTAGGACATTTATCAGACGCTTTTATCAAAAGCGATTTACAACGGTTCACACACATTCACACACCAACGGCGGAGTCGACCACGTTAGATGAAAGCCAGCTCGTCAGGAGCAGTCAGGGAGAGCTCAGGGACACCTCGACACTCAGCTAGGAGGAGCTGGGGGATCAAACTAGCAACCTTCCGGTTAATAGTTAACCTTGATCAAACTAGCAACCTTCCGGTTACCAGTCAACCTGCCCCACCTCCTGAGCTAAGCCGCCCCCCCGGCCCTCGGCTGAATAATGGATGATCACAGTGCGTATGTAAAGGGCTGATTATGGTCCTGCGTTCACGCAACGCAAGGACCACGCAGACGCTTTGACGAGTGGTGAACCTGTTTTGGTTCTGCGTTTTAGTGAGCGGACCAATCACATCCCTTGCTGCTGCGTCGCCTCGACGGAAGTTTACCATTTTTGGGAGGCGCACGTCAGGTCCTTACGGTGGACGCAAGGAGGGTCCCAAGGACGTAACGGGTCCGTAACCCACTTGCGTTGCGTGAACTTTGGACCATATCCAGCCCTTAAGACAATGCGGTGATGGGTGTGTGAGCAGTAGACAACCGCACCCCCCCACAGTTCACCTTGTAGAGGAAGCCCTCAGGGAGATCCCCGTCGCCGTTGGTTACCGCGTTCTGGGAGGGGACAGAGAGGGAGAGTGATCAGAAACACACACATCAGCGATCGACGAAACTACCCACCTCAGTCACCAAAAAACACGCCTGCTTGTGTCTGTGTGTCTTCGTGTGTGTCTGTGTGAGTGTGTGTCTCTATGTTAGTCTGTCCCTCTGTGTGTGTGTGTGTGTGTGTGTGTGTGTGTTTGTGTGTGTGTATGTCTCTGTGTGTGTGAGTGTGTGTATCTCTGTGTTTGTGCGTGTGTCTCTGTGTGTGTGTCTGTGTGTGTGCGTATGTGTGTATCTCTGTGTTTGTGTGTGGGTGTCTCTATGTTAGTGTGTCTTTATGTGTGTGTGTGTGTGTGTGTGTTTCTATATGTGTGTGTGTCTCTCAGATTGTGTCTCTCTCTCTGTCTCTTTGTGCTTGTGCGCCTGTGTGTATTTGTGTGCATGCATTTGTGTGTGCGTGTCTGCGTCTGTCACAAAACCCAAAGCATTAAACCACAATGAGGGACATGTTCAGGCATATCTTTACAGAAGGCTTTCGGACGGTTCAACCGAGAGACAGGCCGACCACGTTGAGTAGAAGGGGAGCGACAATAACAGAGTAACCCATGGCAACCAAGAGTAACCCATGGCAACAACAGAGAACCAATGGCGACAGCAGCAGCGGCAGCAGCAAGATCAGGGTCTGAGAGGGTGACATCCAACTAGGTATACCTCATTATCTGGCCACCTCAGCTAGCTTAGCCTAGCTTAGCCTGTCGATCCTTGCAACGGTGCCATGCTATAATTCCGACGCCTCATTATTCCGAAGTCTCAATGGTCCGAAATATTTCCCATTAGATCGACATGCCACTATGCCGACGGTTCAATGTTCCGAAAACTTAACCCATTGGTCCGAAGGTCAGTTTGTCTGACTTTTCAAAAAGGAGGCGCATTAGGCCGACGGTTCAATATGCCGAATAGGCCAAGGCGCAATTCCACATGTGTGATTATGAAACCAAAAATAAAAGACGATAGGCTAAGTTCCAGCAGTGCACTTCACCAAGCCAGACTGTTGCTGTGGGCTTGAACGGTCACAAGAGGTGAATTTATGAAGCACACGTTATACAAGGACTAATACTTTTCCCGTAAAGAAGTCAAACGGTGAGTGAAAAACAAATACAATTGTTATCTTTAGTAGCTGTGTGTGGGCCTATACGTGTTGTTTACTGTGTTTACAGTGGGCTTTTAGCCTAAATAATTTCGCTGGTATTGATTTAGTCAAACTTATACCTCATACCGTGTACTTAGTCAAGTGTGTGTGTGTGTGTTTGTGTGTGTGTGTGTGTGTGTGTGTGTGTTCGTGCCCGTGTTGAGAATTAGACCTACGCTCTCTGTCCATGGGGCTG
>NC_044054.1:7841819-7849319 GCF_902167405.1 Gadus morhua
CTGTACCGACAGCAATATATTTTGTTGTTTCTCTTTATTCTGACAAATGTACTTATTGTAAGTCGGCGAAGTCGCTTTGGATAAAAGCGTCTGCTAAATATAAATGTCAATGTAGAAAGACTGCGAGGGGAGCGAAGAACAAATAACTGATTCATGATTAATATGTATTAAAAGAAACGAGAGAAAGCGAGCAATAGAAAGTGAGTAGGAGAAACCGACGAGAGATACTGAAGGTGACACATTGTGGTCGTACGTCCCCACCGCCACTAGGTGGCAGCATATCACTGCAGGATAAACGGTAAAGGTCCAGCTGTTAAGTTCACTTTACAACGTGTGTGAACACTCTTCAAGTACGGCTGGAACTTTGAAGGGGTGTCGTGTTCTTTTAGAAAAGGTAATTGAATCAGGATCGCGTTTAACTGACTTTATTTCGAAAAGTTTCGGTATGGTAACTATGAGGCAAAAGGAGGGGAATTGTATATACACGCGTTGAGAGACACTCAGCAGGTCATCTATGCAAATGAGCTACCGTGTGTTTCGTCCGGGGCCGGGCTGGTGTATAGGGTGATGCCCCCCAACTCGCAGGCCAATGTGATCTGCAGGGAACCCATCAGGTCCCTGCGTAATAGGTTGATGGGGTGTGATGGGGCGTAATAAAGAAATAGTTGCCTTATAAATAAGTTATAATAGTTCAGTGTCCTGACTCCTGACCCAACCAGGCTAGGCCCCCCTAATAATCCTGCTCTACAAACGGCTGACTCATTAATTCCCTCACTCTCGACCTCAAGCTGGTGTGTGGTGATCTTATGGCGCAGATTGGCTGCCGTGCATCACCCAAGTGGGTGCTACACACTGGTGGTGGTGAGTTAGGTCCGCCCCTTCAATGTAAGCGTCTTTGGGTCATTGGAAAGCGCTATATAAATAAAATGAGTTATTATTATTATTACTTCAGTTTATACAAGGTCATCTCACACGCGGTCACGTGACTGCAGCTTTGATGGTGATTAAATGCATATTTCATGCGATAAACTTGTAAGCACAGCACAGATCAGAGCAGCTCAAGAAATATGAGACATACGTTAAACAAACACACACAAATGCAGTGACACAGAACCACACAGCAAACGGGATTAGACGCATCCGCAAAAAAATATTTTCGTAACCAGGGTAGGAAATCTGCTATCCAGCAATCATGCGATGGTATCGATAAAGGGGCGGAGTTATGTTTTTCAATAAATTATGCTATGAGGCTAACTATATAGAATATGCTATGAGGCTAACTATATAGATTATGCTATGAGGCTAACGATATCAATCGTTCTATGAGGCTAACGATATTGATTATGCTATTCGAAAAAGGGGCAGAGTTATGTTTTTCAATAAATTATGCTATGAGTCTAATTATATAGATTATGCCATGAGGCTAACTATATAGGTTATGCTATGAGGCTAACAATATCAATCATGCTATGAGGCTAACGATATAGATTAGGCTATATGGCTAACTATATAGATTATGCTATGAGGCTAACAATATCGATTATGCTATGAGACTAACGAAATGCAGTTTGTACAACAAGGTGCATGGACGATTTTGACGCGACTTTTAATGCAATTGGGTCAGGTGGCTACGGTTGTTAACAACGAGGGGTAAAACGCGGCCTTCCCTCGTCACTCGACAGACGTATTGCACCAATCACACCTGACGGCTTGTTGTTGCGCTGACAAAATGGCCGACGCACAACACTGGCCTACCTGCTGCTGGCCTCTTCTGGCTTCACCGAGGCACTACCATTCTTTCTGCAGTAAGGGGGCGACGTTAGGACTGTTACTGTCAGTTTAAACTGCACGATGAAGCAAAAATGTAAAGCAAATTGTTTTGCCATTGGATTGTGATGCGCGTACAATTCTGTTGAAAGCTCGCAAAATATTAGGTCATCTCTTTTTTCATTTTCAAAAATACTGCAGACTTTTTGCTGAAAGAAATAAATCTTCGTCACACAGAAATGCATATAGATATATTAGTGCTGTCAAGGGATTCAAATATTTAATCGCGATTAATCACATTGATGTCATAATTAACTCGCGATTAATCACACTTTTTTTTCTATTCAAAATATCGCTTGAATTGGTGCTGCTAGCCTTTTAGAGAGATCAAAGAGTGTTGAGAAGGACAGTAAGAAGAGAGACCCGCAGTGAATTCAACCCGGTCCACTTGACATCGGGTAGGTGCATGACAGTGGTTGGCCTACCGTAAAACTTGAATAGCCCAGGCTTTTATTTGTTGAAATCACTGAACTTTCGCACAACAAAACTTTTGCACAGCAAAGATGGGAAATACTACAACATTTATTATTTAAACCAATATGAATATTCCTACCGTACGTAGGCCTATACACATTACCAGGCTATCGAATAATGCCCACACACACACACACACACACACACACACACACACACACACACACACACACACACACACACACACACACACACACACACACACACACACAAACACACACGGTGGCGCAGTGGTAATCGGAAGAGTCGGGAGAATTTCCGGTGGGCTGTTAACGAGTCGGGGCTGTCAGGCTGATTACTGCGGGATAACAATATTGTGTTTATAAAAGCTCCTTGCAGTGCCGTCCGGCAGCCTGAGCTGTGCACCCGCAACCTCTCACTCACTCAACAGACGCAACACTCACAAACTGTCGACGTCGCAACCAAGTCGATTTTGTCTAGAGGGGAGAAACTGAGCGGGCCCTCCCGGAGTGGTACAGCCCAGGTGGGCCTTGAACTGCGGTTGGTCAGAAAGACGAAACAGCTAATGACAACATTGAACTCTCGTGCAGCCTCGAAGAGAGGGACACACAAACACACACACACTTTTAAGGAGTTTTTCACCCGCGCCGTATCCTTGCTTGCCCCAACAAGTTTGTGCGGCGTGCTGGTTGTTTTGTTTCCGTTGTAGCTAGATCCGGTATGGTGTTGTAGTTTTTATAACGTGACTAGTTGTTGCTAGACAGCAGGGGAAAAAACTACAACGTTTGCAAAGCCAAAAGAGCGTTAATCGCGTGATAAAAAAGTTTACGCCTTTAAAAGTTGTTTGCGTTGACGCCGTAAATAACGCGCTAAACTGACAGCACTAATATATATATACATATTTATAAGGACATTTCTAAGGGACCCCAAACTTTTGAACGGTAGTAGTGTAGTAGTATATATATAATATCGAAAACATATTTCATTCATGCAGTTGTCATCTTTCTGTTTAACAGTTAAAGCGTCATATTTCCAAAAGCCCCTCTAAGGTACTTTCAAGAAATGATGCTGATGCTGTTGCGTTGCCATGGATAAAGAGGCAGGGAGCGAGTATGTTGACTTACTTGTCAAGTCTCTGCTCGTCCAGCTTGGTCATAACATCATTCAGGTTCTGACTGAGCTGTGGACACAGAGAATACACCATTGGAGATAAGATACACACACACACACACACACACACACACACACACACACACACACACACACACACACACACACACACACACACACACACACACACACACATGCGTACAAGCATACACACACATACACACACACGGGCACCAACAGTATACATGTACGTATAAACACAAACGCACGCATGGACGCAAACACACACAGATACACACACACACACACACACAGTATTCATGTACGGACAAAAGCACGCGAAAAAAAACAGACACACACACACACACACACTCACCTTGCCCATATCTCTGTGGAACTTCTCCTGATTGCTGGCAAGATTCTGGAATGTGTTAACGTACACGCCAACACGACTACACACATGCACACACACACACACACACACACACACACACACACACACACACACACACACACACGCACACACACACACACACACCATTTTGTGAGCTATCCACACAACAAAATACAATACAAGTCGCAGGATTACACAGTCGATTTTGCGTGTGATCTCGTGAACATGTGTTTGAGAGGAGGTGGTGAATGGAGGGATGGAGCAGGAGGAGTTAGAGGAGGAGGTGGTGGTGGAAGAGATGATTCAGAGGAGGAGGTGTGAGGAGCAGGATGAGGGTGAGGAGGAGGTGGTGAATGGAAGAGAATATTGATATAAGGAGATGTGTAGGAGGAGGAGGAGCAGGAGGAGAAGGAGGAGGTGGTGAATGGAAGAGATCATGGAGAGGATGAGGTGTGAGGAGGAGGAGGAGCAGGAGGAGGAGGTGGTGAATGGAAGAGATGATGAAGAGGAGGTTGTGAAGATGTGGAGGAGCAGGAGGGGGAGGGAGGGGAGGCGTGGAGGAGGTGGAGGACCAGGTGGTGAACGGAAGAGATGATTCAGAGGAGGAGGTGTAAGGAGCAGGATGAGGGGGAGGAGGAGGCGGTGAATGGAAGAGATGAATGATAGGAGACGTGTGGAGGAGGGGGTGGTGATTAGAAGAGTTGAAAGAGTGGATGGAGTGGAGGAGGTGGAGGAGGTATATAGGACCAAGAGGAGGTGGAGGTGGAAGAGGAGGGGTGGAGGAGGTGGTGGAGGAGGGAGGGGGGGGGGGTCACCTGTCCCACAGAACGGGGAGCTCATCCTGCAGCTCCACGTTGAGCTCCTCAAACACCTTCTGGGCGCGGCCCAGCTCCTCTTCAGCCTATGGGGGACCGACATCATTAGGGTCGGGAAAAATAATTGATTCTTCGATGCATCGCGATTCTCTCTAGAGCGATTCCGCCTCGATGCAGATAAGTTAATAATCAGATTTTAATTATTATTAGGGGTCCGAGCAGCGACCCCTAATAATTCCCTCATATTCCCTCAAATTCTGTAAAATTCATACTGCAGCCTATACCGTAATTCAAAAACTCTTGAAATTTTCCAAATTTGTGGTACTGCACCCAAAGGTGGCGCTATTGTAAAAAATCATGAATTAGGATTTATGCGCATTTATAAAACCCTTTTTCCCGATTTCATATTAAAGCTGAACATGATGAAAAGAATCACAGGCTTCAAAAATAATCACAAATTCACCAAAATTGCCACATAAAATCTTTAGACCAAGCCTCACAAAAATCATCGAAAGTATTTATTTTACTTAGTTCCATTTGAGAAATATTGGCCAATAAATTTGGAGCATTTTTCTTATATGACCATTTTGTTATTGTATAAAAAAACTAGTGGTGGGCATAGATATTTTTTTTAATCGAGATTCATTTTGGAATTAATCTAGATTAATCTAGATTAAAATGGCAAACGGCAAAAAATCCTTTCGTTTACCTTGACAACTGTCAATTATACTTGGCAACGGTGAATTATCAAATATAATTCACCTCCGGAAGTTGTGAAGTGCCCATGCAAGTGAACGGAGCATAAACAAAAATAATTGACAGCTGAACGTTGGGAAGGCCCATGCAAGTGAATGGAGCAGTCTACAGCATTGAGAAGAGCCGTGAAATAATCCATAATAATGTAAGGTTTAGAAGTTAAATATTTGAAAGTTGTAGAATAAATTAATATAATTTATATTGGAGTTAATTTGCTAGAAATGTACTTACAATGTTTAGTCAGTTAATCATTTACATATTTATGTTACACAATTATTACTTTTCATATTTACATGTTTACATATTTAACACAGTCAGGATATTCTGTTGAATCTGCCTCTCCGATTCCCTCACGTTTACCTCAGTCTAAACTCTAACTTCTGATTGGCTAGTTCAGTCACGTGAAGGGTCCCGAACAAGGAAGTGTTGGAAAATAGATTGACGGCGATATTTTTTTTATCGTGCGATAAAGCTTTGCGTTAACGCAGCCGTTAACGCCGATAACGGCCCACCACTAAAAAAAACATACAACTATTATTAGGTGGATATCAATACCCCCCACTATTAATAAAACCAAATCGTGGCACTGCACCCAAAGGTGGCACTATTTAAAATAAATATGAACTAGCCTTATTTCTCCTTACGAGATTGACCTGGACTCAAAATTCTTTCATCATATTAATCTCTAAAATCAGATGCATCTTTTTGACCCTGTTCTTCTGCTCTAAAAATGTTTACTTTTCCCACAATTTCATAGGAAGCCAAACGTCAACAGTCTCAACCCATTTTGCCTATATGACCATTTTGTTATTGTATTACTACCATACGGCTATCATTAGGTGGATACCATTAACGGTGCACATTTTCAGATCTGTACTCTTTTAAGAAAGCCCTTAATTCTCTTTTGAAATGTGTGCTTTAGTTTTCTCGATGTTGTGTGCGTATCAATCGACTTTTTCACCATGTGAATGAGGCTTAAAACAGTTCAGGAATGTCAATGATTCAACGGGATAATGCCGTGTACTGGTGATCCTTAGGCTGAGAGTTTGAATCCTAATTAGAGCGTTATGAAAAAAGCTGAACATGACATCCTGTCATTGCCACTCATTTAAGATCACAACATTGAACAGCACCTGAAATTCATTAGGCAATCACCATTCCGGCTCATTAGTATCCAAGAATCGGTCTGCCAAGACACAGTATTGCATTAAGGGGATCTTCCGTTAGTGTTCTTGACTACAAAAGTTTAATTTCCCCTGAATTTCAACGATTTTTCAGGTATATGCTTTGAAGAAAGCCCTTAATTCACTTGAGAAATGTGTGCTTGGAGTTTTCTGGATGTTGTGTGCTTATCAATAGACATTTTGACCATGTGAATGAGGCTGCAGTTCAGGGGCCGTATTCACAAAGCATTTTATCTTACCGCTAGGAGTGCTCCTAACTCGCGCTAAAACATTTTACGTAGGAGTTTTTTCTTAAAAGTTATTCACAAAGCCGCTGAGACCTACTCTTACTAAGGATAAATCACAAAGAGTGAACTAAGAGTGACGCGCCGTTGCTATGGATTACGTCAATTCTCGTGCACGAGTTTAGAAGCAGTCAGTTCGGTGATTGGTTGTCAGACGAGCCCACTGAATCACCGAAAAACAAGGAAATAGCCTAGGCTAGAAATTAATTCCAATCAAGTAGTTATAGTGCAGTTAGCAGAATACACGCATGATGACAATTTTGTGCAGACCACGATAATGACGTTGTAGCCTGCACGTTCAAGAGATAGAGAAAGCAAACAATAAAAATACGTAAAATTTAAAAGAAAATAAATGTCATGAACTACACAAGTGTTGACTGATTTGTGCCAAGGTGTTTACCTAAAATGTGTTTTCACAGTGATCCCTAAATGCCAGTCCACTCGGTTCCACACGGCCAAATTCATTGTCATGTTGATCGCCATCATCATCATCATCATCATCATCGTCTGGCTGTGGAATGTTCCTCCGCTTGCAGAGGTTGTATAGAATGGCACATACAGTAATGATCTGTGCTTGCCCTCTCTGGGGTGAGGCGTATTTCGCCGTGGAGGACATGAACCGACGTTTCATCTGCCCAATTCCTCTCTCCACAACATTTTGTTTATGTTTGTGTGCTCTAGCATATATGGAAGAA
>NC_044054.1:7861819-7896819 GCF_902167405.1 Gadus morhua
AAAACACACCTCAACTTTATTAAGTTTACTTACCGTTAGTTAACACTTACGCACAGTTAGCTAATAATTAACTAACAGTTAACTAAACAAAGTTTAAGTATTAACTGTTAGCTAAGTATGCTAAGAGGTGAAGATATAAAATGCACTTAAACTCTATTAAGTTAGCTACCAGCAAGCTAACAGTTGGTTATCAGTTAGCTAACTGGTGTGGAAGAGGTGTCAAGATAAAACGCACTTAAACTTTATTAAGTTCCCTACCATAGACACAGACGCTCTAAAAGGTCTGAACCGCGACCTCTGACCTGTGTAAGGGTGGACGAAAAGTGACAGATTTAGGCTGCTCCGAATTAGGGTACTTTTGGGGTTGTGTGTCGGGAAAGGTCAAAGGTCAATGTTAGGAGTGCCAGACAGCTGAAGCCAGTGCGCCTCTCTGATTGGCCGGGCCGGGACCCGCAGGGAGTGGAGACGAGGAAATGTTCTTCCTTCCTGTTTCGCCTGAAGGAGAATTCAACTCATTTTGGTCGCAAGTGGAAAACGGTTGCAAATTGAAAACCGCTTTTCTAGTACCTATATTAAATAGAATTTAGATTACATTAGATACATTTTTATTAAAACAAACAATAATAAACGCTAAGGTAAATGCTCAACTAAATGCTGCAGTAAACAAAACAGACGTTTTAAACATTATAAATTATAAAAGTTTAAAGTGTAAATTATTAATTATATTAAAGTTATATTAATATATTTCTTTCCGGCTTGTTAGATTTCCCTTTTATATTCCCTTGTAAGAACATGAGTGACAGAGGTAACACTCTCATTAGAATGATACACAACTGTCCACCTTCTTAAAACCTTTCCAAACATCGATTTTTTTATTCTAGTGTACTTAAACTTGAAGCAATAGTATTGCTTAAGTTAAGTTAATGCTAGTCGGAATCAATAGCCATTTTTGCTAATTATGGCACATTGACATGTTCATGTATATTAATGTGCTTAGTCCATGTCTAAATAAGCCTTAAAAGAAAATAAATAATGGGTTTGAAAAATTAAAATTACCTAATTTACTGTGTCAAATGGTTGAGAAAAAATAACAAGAACAAAGTGGAGTAGTTAGCTAGAGTATGTAGCAAAAACTTGTCTAGGCTCAGCTAAGCGACCGCAATAAGCTAACAAACAAACAACAGAATTTAAAACGCAAATGCTTCAATCACGCTTTAATGTATTAATCTAGCTAGGTGTGTCTGCTAAAGAGTATTCAGCATACTAATATTCAATTTTGCTTTGATGTCTTGAAGGACTAAGGCCTTTGCGTTTTGATTGTGTGACACAAGCTAGCGCAGGAGCTAAATATAAAGCTGACCTACAGTATATACCTGCCTACAGTCGCACAAGCCAACGGTAAAGACCGCAAGACTGTACTGATACCATCTAATCTCACCCATTATATTTCTTCAATCAAATTCTTTGCTTGATCTGGGTGTATGATATAGAGCTGTCACTTGTGTGTGCATGTGTTAGTGTGTGTGTGTGTGTGTGTGTGTGTGTGTGTGTGTGTGTGTGTGTGTGTGATAAAGAGTTCTCACTTGTGTGTATGTGTGTGTGTCTGTGATAGAGTTCTCGTGTGTGTGTGTGTGTGTGTGTGTGTGTGTGTGTATGTGTGTGTGTGAGTGAGCGTGTCTCTGAGAGAGTTATTTTTGTGTGTGTGTGTGTGTCTGTCTGTGTCTGTGATTTATAGTTCTCGTGTGTGTGTCTGTCTGTGATATAGTTATGTGTGTGTGTGTGTGTGTGTGTGTGTGTGTGTGTGTGTGTGTGTGTGTGTGTGTGTGTGTGTGTGTGTGTGTGTGTGTGTATGTGTGTTGCTTACAGGACTCCCGTTGTCTCCTTTGTGATTAGACGGTAGATTTACACGGCCGGGCTTAGTGACCCGGTGATTAGCGATAATGACACAACCTACACACACAACCTACACACACAACCCAACAGTCTATTGCTCTTCAATGGCCTAAAACTTGCTCCGTCTTTAAGAGTTTAGTTCAAGTTTGAATAAACGTCTTGTTACCGACACCGGTTTGACACCAGTTGCGCAAGACGACCTGACACCCAGAACAATTTGACATTCAGCCGTGGAGGAAGTGGCCGAATTGGAAAGCACGATCGCACGCAGACACACACGTACACGCACACGCACACACGCACACACACACACACACACACACACACACACACACACACACACACACACACACACACACACACACACACAACAAGCATATACGTACAAACACGCACGCTTACACACACACTCATCATTTTATGCAGAACTTATCTCCATCCAAAACGGTGTGCGGTGGAGGTGGTTCCGACCCTTACCTTCTCCTGCGCTCTTGTGAACTTTTTCTGCACGTTGATGGCCAGTTTCCCGGCTGTGACGCCTTTCCCAATCTCAGCCATGTTGGGACCCCCTAGTATACTCAAGCGTCGACCACCCCCGGATAACTCGGGCGAGAGAGAGGGAGACCTTTTGCCTGACAGGAGGGTGGAGTGGCCGGTGATCCTCCTCCTCCGCGTAAAACCCCCTCGCTCTAATCCCGATGACAGCTTCTTAAAGGAGTAACACGCACGGGCGCGTAAATCTCGGCGCAACTGAACCGAAATGCGTAAAAAGCGCGCAAAAAACAAACAAAGTCACAACCCCAAACCAACAACTTCCACTAGATAAGATCTGCGATATCTATTTCTCGCTGCTTTCTGTGGATAGGTGGATGCTCGGAGGACTATGGGTCACCCCTCTTAAAGCCACAGTTATAGAAAGGATATTATTAGCGCGACAACTGTTGCTTGTCTCTCTGCGCTCCTGCGTTACGCACGGGAGGGGTTCAGTCTAAATGGTGCACGAGGCTATGGGGATCTCTTTTCCAGTTGATGCGCACGCAGCTCACCAGCACATGTGAAACTTAGAAAAAAAGAGGTTAAGAGGATGCTAAGTTACGAATCGAATTTCCTGTTTTTTTTTTTACCAGTTTGATAGGGCCGCGAACATGTCCTGAATAGATTAGAAATAGAGAAAAAACACACACACAAGAAAGCGACACGCCTTTTCATTTCCATACGATTTAATTTAAAAAATAAATCTTTAAATATCTCATCCCCCCGAAATAACTTCATATTTTATTCAGATTGCCGTAAAAACAATATATTATATTAGAATACTTAAATAAACAGGATCATTAGTCATACATCTTTATATTGACACACTGAGGAGCCATAGACACTGATGAAGATGGCGAACAATCATGTCAAAGTAAACCTCTCTCTTCCCCCCCCCCCCCCCCCCCCCCCCCCCCCCTCTCTCTCTCTCTCTCTCTCTCTCTCTCTCTCTCTCTCTCTCTCTCTCTCTCTCTCTCTCTCTCTCTCTCTCTCTCTCTCTCTCTCTCTCTCTCTCTCTCTCTCTCTCTCTCTCTCTCTCTCTCTCTCTCTCTCTCATGCAGGCTATATGTTTACACTTTCATTTTCATTCGTTGAGCAAGTGCTTCCTCTTTCCTTTTTCGGCTATTTCCAGACGCTTTGTTTTCTGCACAGGACTGCAAACCCGGCAATAAAAAAATGCTTTTTTTCCTTTGTCTTTGAGGGCCGCTCAAAGGGAACAGCGCGGTGTCGGCTGTTACGTTAGAGTTCAGCGACGGAGGAATCCTCGTTTGATGAAATCGTGGCAAAAAAGAGGCTTGTCCATTTCGTGAATAGTTGGTCCTCACGCCAAAAGCCCCGACGGACGAAATCCATTCAGAGCACGCAATTCTTAGGCACCCGCGCGCACACTCGCACTCACACGCGCCCAGACTCCCACCAACACACACTCGCACAAACACTCATATGTGCACACACACACTCGCACGCATACACAAACTCGCACGCACAGCCTCCCCCACTTGTTTTTCTGAGCGCCGTCTTTAGGTTCCATCTAGCTTTGTCCGTTAGCGTTAGTGTCCTAACCCTTCCCCATCACCCTCACCAGCCGTCCTCGGCCATGCCCAGTGGGTGAAACCTCCCCGGGTCCAGCAACTTCCGGCCCACCCAGTGTAAGACCCTTCCGTACCAGTGTAGCCCCTCCCCCCCCTCTCTCCCTCCACCCCACCACCTACCCAGAAGCCTCAGCGGCGCGAACGCTGCGTGCGCTAGCTCGTGGCCGTCGACCGCGGCGTAACACGAGGCTAGCATGCCGTCCACCACCAGGGTCCCGTGGGCCGTGAGCGGCGCGTACGCCCCCTTCCGGCCCCCACCCCTCGCGCCCGAGACCCCCACCACCCGCGAGAGACGGCCCCCCTGGTCGCCGCCGTCACTGTTGCCGGGGGCGACCACCAGGACGCACTGCCCCGGCCGGGCGTCGCTGGCGTACACCGCCATCATGGCGTCGCCCGGGGTCGGCTCCGCCCCTTCCGTGCAGTTGCCGCGGGCGACGAAGAGCAAGTGGGCGGCGGTCAGTGAGAGGGCGGCGCCGGAGTGGGTGTGGACGGTGTAGAAGAGCTTCCGGGACACGGGGTCGCGGTCCAGGAAGGTCAGGACCTCGCTGTAGAGCAGGTGGGCGGGGTCAAAGGTTGCGGTGAGGACACGGTCCCCGGGTTGGAGGTCGCGGAGGGCTGTCCGGCCGCCGGTCTCCGTGGTAACCAAGGCGTCGCCAGGGAAACAACCGCCGGATTTTGCGGCCACGGAATGTTCTGTGAGGGAGGGAAAGAGAGAGAGAGAGAGGGAGAGGGAGAGATAGAGAGAGAGAGAGAGAGAGAGAGAGAGAGAGAGAGAGAGAGAGAGAGAGAGAGAGAGAGAGAGAGAGAGAGAGGTAGACAGACAGACAGACAGACAGACAGACAGACAGACAGACAGACAGACAGACAGACAGACAGACAGACAGACAGACAGACAGACAGACAGACAGAGAGAGAGAGAGAGAGAGAGAGAGAGAGAGAGAGAGAAAAAAAAAAAAAAGCAGGATAGAGGAAAGATGAGAAAGGAAATAATTTTACTGCGAAAAAAAGGGATGTCAGTATTTCTCAAAGGCTCCGCCCCTCCGACTCCCTAAAGAGTAATATAGGCCCGGCCCCCCCGCAGCCCGCCTAGAAAGAACAATAGCAGCTTCACAGATAGGATATTCGTCACCCAGAATCAAGCATTGAAGTGCCATTGTGCCAATGTGTGTGTCCGTGCGAGTGTGTGAGTGTGTGTCCCTGCGAGTGTGTGTGTATTCGTGCGAGTGTTTGTGTGTGTACGTGCGAGTGTGTGTGGGGGTGTGTGTGTGCATGTGTGCAAGCGTGTGTGCGTGCGTGGGAGCGTGTGAGTATATGTGCGCGAGTGTGTGTGTGTGTGCATGTGCTGTAAGTGTGTATGTGTATACGCTAAGGTGTGTGTGTGTGTATGCGCATGTATTGACATGCGTGTGTGTGTGTGGGTGCGGGTGTGTCTGTGTGTGTATGTGTGTGCGTGTTTGTGTGTTTGTGTGTGTATGTGAAAAGTGAGTGTACATAGGCACTCGAAGAGTTCAAAAACACCTCTCCAGCGCCTCAAGACTATCTGGGAGTAAATATTACGGGCGGGGCCGGCGGGCCCAGGCCGGGAGTTAAGATAGGAGGAGGGAAGGAGCAGGAAACAGAACGCAGGTTATTCATCTACACTACACACTGCACATGTTACACTGCACAAACACTTCTGTAGTGTAACAATGTGACACTGCACAATGTGACACTGCACAATGTTACACTCCACAAGGTTACACTCCTCAAGGTTACACTGCACAGTAATGAAGTAATGCAATTTTACGCGGTTACATTACACACCACACAATGTTATGCTACACAATGTTACACTGCACAATGTTACACTACACAATGTTACATTACAAACTGCCCATGCATTACTTAATGCAGACTTGTGCATGTTGTCAATGCATTTCTCTCCATGTGTGTATCCAATCCATAGCCCTGATTGAATGTTACCAATGTGGCATTCATTGTTTAATAGGGGTGTAACGGTACACAAAAGTCACGGTGCGGTATGTACCTCGGTTTTTAAGTCACAGTACGGTTAACAGTTAAGGGGAACATTTTAAAAAACTGCTTGTTTCTCAACCCGTAGATAAGCAGCAATGAAAACACCAATAAACTTGGTTATGGCATTTGCATTTCTGAATCCCAGACAGGGGTTGTTGAAATATTTTTGTGAGCTGGGTTTGCACAGCTTGTTTTTTTGTCACATTAACGGTGATAGTGACTGCCTTTTCTAATGCGTGTGCGTCCTAAAGTGCTGTACGTAGACACGGAGAGCCCTCTCCATAGCCGGAGGGCCTGACGGAGACCCTCTCCGTAGCTTACGTTCGCATCCAATATTTTTTTAACCATCCGTCGACGCCATGGGCCTATTGGTCGACGCAACGGAGACGGCAAGGGCTGTGATTGGTCCACAAAATCATTTCCTGAACCACTTCTCCGGTTTGACTTTGCACCATAATTACAGTTTGTACATTGTTTACTTTGCACCTTAAGTGCCAATAAAACACCAAATAAGATTTGAAAAGCTTCGGAAGTTTATTTACGACACTGCTTACATGGTTTGTAGTCAACATATAAGATAGATCGGGCGGCGAATTGCATCGCGTATCCGACATCCCGACGGAGAGCTGCTGAGCAGTTTACGACTTCGAACTCCGACTTCAAGTTTAAAATTACATTTGCCATATTAACGCTATGCACGCCACATTTAAGAACCGCAGTACACCTCTGTAACCGCACCGAAGTGCCTGTACTGTGACGGTTCGGTACAAATACGTGTACCGTTACACCCCTAATGTTTAATACCGATGCTTTTTACGAATGTATTTTTCAAATGCTCATTTCTCGCTTTCGTTTTCGAAACTTATGATAGAAATGTGAATCGGATTTTGAAAATAAAAAGCCATTGAATTCTAAGCACTGAATATTTATGCATTGAAATAGCATATCTGGATTTTTTGCCTCTGAATTTAACTCTTACAATTTTCAATAAATCATATTCAACTTTATTTTTCAATGTTGAAATTCAAAATCAAATATTCAACGTTGAAAAATGCTACGCCCCAAATACATCCCCAAATTCAGTTGCAAAATTTTATGTCGGAAAATTCAGCTTTAACATCCGGGGACCCAAGGAAGAGCAATCGATCCTAGGATGCTAGATCGCGGTCAAGCAAGGAGAGCTGGAATAAGAGAGTCAGTCGATTCTTCTTTCTTGATACAAACGTTAATTCTAAACAGCATTTTACACAGTAGCCTATAATAAGAAATGCTCAAAGGTAAATCAACGTCATTAAACATTGACCGTAGCTTTTTATGGGGAGAGAAGCAACAGTGGTGGACCTTACTAAACGCCCTATCCATTGTATCGGTCTGTAAAATGCTAATCAAATCAGATCAAATGTAATTATTAAGCACATTTAATAACAAGGTGAGGGGGGGATTATATGTTTTATTTATGTTTTTGTCATAATGCATACCATTTATATTTATTTTTACGGCAGTATGAAGTAAACAATGAACTAATGCCTGTATGTGAAGTGTGTGTGTGATTGCAGTGACTTGGCTGGATTTACATGCAACGTAAGACTAATTGTAGTGGGTCAAGGAGCCCAATTTATTCGGGCACTGTCACACCAAAATTGTACCAGGGGCAAAAGCTGTACCGCCTACATAATCCGGGTTATAAAATTCCAAATCTCCCTGGCAACGTATGATCGCGTCATACGTAGGCCGTACAATTTTCGCCCCGGTACAATTTTGGTGTGACAGCACCAATTTGGGTCAAACCACCAAGGTCAGTTTGCCTACGTTTGGTGTGATGCTGGGGCGATCTGTGATGTGATACTGAAGCCCTCTGCCCACTGTGTGGAACGAGTGCGCAGAGCCGACCATATTGGCAACTGAAGCAGCAGCAGCCTGTAGTTCTAGTGGAAGGACGGCGGGCCTCGGGAAGAGGCGCCCGACAGCAACCTGCTTTTAATTTGTCCTCCTCATATCTATATCATGTCACTCGGTGCGGAATAGTGTTGGCTCTGCGCACTCGTTGCGCTCTTATTATGCTACCACAGATGCATATCAACCGTTTTGCTCCAGCAACATAACATGCATCCGGTGTCACAAAAATAATACCCCCAATTCGAGTGATCGATGGCGATAAGAACGTTAAGTTTTAAGCTTGTGCATGTTTCCGCACGTGAACGACTTCATGCGTGTCTACGCTTCAAACTTGTGCATGTTGCAGAAAATGTGCAGCGGCGCCCCCTAGGGTAAAACTTTTCGTTGGCTACTCTCCCCATAAAAACTACAGTCAGTGTTTAATGACGTTGGTTTACCTTTGAGCATTTCCTATCATAGGCTACTGTGTAAAATGCTGTTTAGAATTAACGTTTGTATCAATAAAGAAAGAACCAGCGAGTGATGCTCTTATTCCCGCTCTCCTTGCTTGACCGAGCTCTTCCTTGGGTCCCCGGATGTTAACACTGAATTTTCAGACATTTAATTTTGCAGCTGAATTAGGCATGTTGAATTGTGGGATATTGAAAATTTACGTAGAACTTTTTAGCGTTGATTATTTGATTTTGAAGTTTTTAACATTGAAAAATAAACCTGAATATGATTTATTGAGTTACATTCAGAGGCAAAAAAATCCAGATACGTTATTTCAATGCATAAATATTCACTGCTTAGAATTCAATGGCTTTTTATTTTCAAAATCCTATGGCACAGATTTACTTCCATAGTGAATCCTAATGTATTTGTAATTAACATTTAAACTGTAAAATTTAAAGTGTGGATGCCTGCGTACATTTCAAATACTTAAATAAATGGATGCATAGATTAATTAGTTTGATTTGTTTTTGCAATAAGTTAAAAACATAAGACCTTTAATTTGTAATTGTATTTATATTAAATATCATGCTTCCACCAATCAATGCCTTGGTTTTTCCAAAACGGTCAAAAAATAAATCCATGATAATAAATTTGAAAATAAAATCTATTGTGAAATGAACCATCATGAATGGCATTCGCCCTGCCTTGAAGTAATTTAAGGCTCAAACCCTCACCTCGATTCGTTCTCTACAGAAAGGCCATCTTCCACTCGATAACGCCTTTATGCCGCCTTGAAAAACAGCCAGGTAATCTGTTACCGTCTGCTTTATATCCAATCCGTCGTTCAATACGGTAGTGTGTCGCCCTCTAGCGGTCAAACCCCATTCTAACCGCCTCCAAGGGACAGGTAATCTTTCATTTTCTTTCAATTTTTTTTCTTCTTTTTTTTAAACGAACGAGACACATATATATTGAGCCTGCCCCCCCCCCCCCCACACGAGAGCCTCGAGTTGATTGGTCAGCCCCCTTCCGATCAAGGCAGGGATTGGGCGTTCGCCACCCGATCTGGGAGGGAGAGAAGGAGAGGGATAGGGGGACAACAAAAAAACAACAAGAAGAAGAAAAGGGGAAAACTCAGTTACCACCCAGTGTAAAATGGAATTTTGTATTTTGTTTATCAATAATAATAAAAAATAAAATAAAATAAATCTTTAAAATGGAGGAAAGTTTAACTGTAAAAGGTGATGAAAGATTTACGGTAAAAATGCTCTTTGTTGTAATTTAGTGTCAAACGAAAAAACAAGACACTTAAGACATATTTTTTTATACTTTTTAAGAGGACAACGGGGGTGAGTGGCAAGTGAGTTTTAAAAGAGCAAGACACTGACTTAAGTGAGGTGAGTTAAGTGAGCGATGGTAAAAGCCCCGGACAGAAAGACGGACAGACAGACATATAGCTAAACAGACAGTTACCAGTTAGAAAATGCAAAGAAAGCAACAGGAAAAAGTTAGGAATGAGTGAGGAAAGTTAAAAAGAAAGTTTCTAGAGAGAAGACACGCAGGCAGTCCATTTGGAATCAAACCCAGAACCTTTTGTCAAAGTCAAACACATCCCTCCCTTTTTCTCCACAAAAGCATGCTTAAAAGAAGCACAAGGAAACAGCAAAAGTCTCCCGCCGTCTCTCCTTGACCACTGATTGGTCAACGAGCAACAGGTGGTCAGCCTCCCCCAGCCCCAGAGTCCAATCAGACTCCAGGTGAGGCTGCTGAGACCAGGGGCCTCTACGAATAGTCAAATATCCTAACCTTTATGCCTCCTTTCCTTAAAGTTTGTGGAAAAAGTCATCGGGACAAGGAGAGATGAAAAGGTGCTTCCTTTCGAACATAGGAAAAGGCAGCACTGTTTAAAATGAATTAGACTCCACTTTTCCTAACCGACGTCATTGCGCGACGCTGAGTATCGCTGACCTCTAGCGTCTCTAGCGTCTCTAACGTGTAACTACACTCTTCCGAAGGTGGACTACAACAAGCGCTCTTTCGATCCATGCGTTCTTGTCGTATTGATTTCAATCAGGTTGTCTCCAACAGTGAGAATCACTTAGGTCGGACTTGGCCAACGGGAATATTTTAGGCCACTTGAAACCCAATTCACATGTGAATAAAAAGAGGCTCATCTTATGTTGATGTTGATTTTCTTACGGTGTTTATTGTGTGCTTAATAACCAGAAATAAATGAATTAATTTCAATATCCATTATTATCAATTGCATTTTCTTCTCTTCTTCTGCTTTCCCGTGTCTCTCATGCGTCTTCGAGTATGTAAACTTTGTCGGTGGCATGTTGCTTTAAATATTGCCGCCGTAAAGGATTATGGGATACCACTATCTCCTCTCCTTTCGTAAAGGTTGCTCAGGAGTAACCTATTCTATTGGAGGGTTAAAGGAAGCATCCAGGCTACTTTCATAAGCATTTTTAGAATTCAAACCACCTTTCATCTAAGTACTTCCGGGTCATCTCCATAGGAAAGGAAATTTCCTACGCAAAAAAGAGAATTCGTAGAGGCCGAAGCCCCCTCTGTGTTTGCTGAAACGGTTTAATCCACTACAATTCAAAAGGTGTGGTGATGGAGGGGTGAGGGGTGAGGGGGTAAGGGGTGGGTTACTAAACTACACTATACACAACAACACAACACTACATGACTCTATGGTAAACACACAGTTATTTATATTACACTACACTATACACACAACAACACAACACTACACAACTCTAGAGTAAAAACACAGTTCTTTAAGAAAATACTACAGCAGTGGTTCTCAAACTTTTCCCCTGGCGACCCCCTAAAATTCCCTGGTGACGTCTGGCGACCCCCTTTTTATTCTTTTCATTTAATTTTATTTTAAAACCTGTCCTGTTCATTGCATGTTCCCACAATTGTACAAACTGAAAGGAAAACAATCAAATGAGAAACAATTCTATCAAAGGAAAAATGACAAGATGCCTAGTTTATTTTTAACAAGAACTTAAACATGACGGAACAGTGCATCTGCAGATAGATCTAGGCCTGAACAAGACGCATGAACGATAAACCTCCTCCTCAAAAAAATAAATCCAATTCATGCCAAGAACATGCATCAGATCTAAATGAACTGAGAGTATTTTCGTTTGTGCATATATTTTTTTACACTAATGTGAAGAATGGGCCTGCCTGTTTTTCAAGTACGCCAGGGACGAGAATGTCTTTTCGCACATATATGTCGACCCAAAGGGAGTAAGAATGTCCATAGCGGCCGCAGACAATGCAGAGTACTCCTGCGCAACTGAAAGCCAAAATTCATCCCCCCAAAATGTGGCTAATAGCCCACTACATTTATTCGGCATTATTATTAGTCCCAGTGCATACTTCCACAATCCAACAGTGCTGCTCAGCGGCCACGCCTGGTATTGCAGCTGTTTAAGCGGGCTGTGGACTGGTCCCTCGATTCAAGGGGTCCAGAAGTAGATATCTCTGTTCACTCCAATACAAATGGGGAATAGGAACGTGTCACCGCTAAAAAAGTCTGGATACCAATCAAAGGCTCATAATCATCTTTATACCATGTACTAATAAAATGTAAGTTTGCTCTTTTCAAAACGCCACCTCAAGCGTTTTATTAGCCTTTTTCTTTTGCAGGAGAACGAGGGGTGGGCAGCTGAAAGGAATCGTAGTGGAACAAATGTTGTTTCGGCCCTGCCTCCGAGAGAGCTCAGTTAACTTCTCGTGGCCGAGGTTTTCTCTTTTACTTAACATGACAGAATTTTTGAATCCGCTGTCCTTTCTTTAATAGGTCCAGGATTATTAGCAAGCGGGAATTGTTTTGAGTTGGCGTAGTGGGAGCGACGCGACACATTGTTTCTGTCGCATCTGCACACCTGCGAAAGCCTGTCTGTGAGGTATAAAGGACAGGTTTAGGCCTAGACTAGAGCCCTAGAGTTTTAATGTAGACTTTCTTTTTGATGCGTGGTCTCTGACTTTTAAAAATTAAAATCATCTCGCCCCCGGACATTTTTAATGACCTTTTTGCGACCCCCACTTTGAGGACCACTGCACTACAGTATAAACAGAACTCTATACTAAAACTCAGGTCACCTACACTACACTACACTACAGTATACACACAACACTACACAACTCTATTGTAAACACACAGTAATCCACACTCCACTACACTACACTACAGTATACACAGAACCACTCTTCACTAGACAACTCTCTAGTAAACACGCAGTTCTCTACACACCAAACAGACACACTACACTATAATATACACAGGATACAGATATAGTTGTCTATAGTAGCCTAACACAGACACACACTTCACAGACACAACACATCACACACGTCAATCCGACTCTTGCCGCCAATTATTATTTAAAAAGGCGACTTTTGAAAGCGGCCATTTTACTCTTCCTGCAAAAATTGGTTGAAAAGCAACCGTTCAAAATGGACACTTCGGCGGTTTCCCGCAATAACATTAAAAAACCCGCCCCCTGCTGGTCACCTGACTTGACGCTGCAGTGCACGTGCGCCTTGGACTCGTAGTAGACCCAGTCGAAGCCCGCTTCTACGGCCAGCCGCGCCAACATGGCGTACTTGTGGCGGTCGCGGTCGGAGGTGGTGATGTCGACGGCCCGGCCCTCGTAGTGGAGTGACTCCTCCAGGTGGTGTCCGTCCTCGTCCCACCCCTCCGTCACGCGGAGCCGGACCCCTGCCCATAGGTTCATGACGGAGATGGCCAGAGAGTTAAGCTTGTCCTTGCAGCGCTGGGGAGAAAAAGAGTGGATTGAAAGTTAATTGAAAACTTCAATTATTAGCGCACCGTCTCCTTCTCTCTCTCTCTCTCTCTCTCTCTCTCTCTCTCTCTCTCTCTCTCTCTCTCTCTCTCTCTCTCTCTCTCTCTCTCTCTCTCTCTCTCTCTCTCTCTCTCTCTCTCTCTCTCTCTCTCTCTCTCTCTCTCTCTCTCTCTCTCTCTCTCTCTCTCTCTCTCTCTGTCTGTCTGTCTGTCTCTCTACTCCTATCTATAAATTAATGTTACGTTTATTAGCTTATCTCTTAGTCTGGTATAGTCCCATGTATACGTGAATGGTACGTTTATTAGCTTATGTTAATGCTGCGTTTATTAGCTAAGCTCTTAGCCTAGCATACTCCCATGTATAAGTTAATGTACCGTTTATAAGCTTAGCCCTTTGACTAGCTTATAGATAAGTTAATATAGGGGTAGGAGGTGGGGGGGGATAATTATTAGGCGGGAAGGGTCAGGTGGGTGGGGGGGGGTCTACAACAAAGACACCTTCTTGTCGACCAGAGGGACCACAGTCCCGTTATAACTCACACAAGACCACCAGACCCCCCTCCCCTCCCTCCGGTTTATCCAACGTCAACAACCACTACGGCCCGACCCCCCCCCCCCCCCCTTGACTCAGGTAATCAACCCCCCCACAATGCACCACTGCTGTCCCTGTTTGCTTTTCTGTGGTGGAGGAGGGGGGGGGGGGGGGGGGGTGTTTGGGGGCTTAGAGGATGAGAAGGGGATGAAGAATGTGGTGTGTGTGTGAGTGAGAGAGAGAAAGAGGGCAGGAGAAGGAGAGAGAGAGAGAGAGAGAGAGAGAGAGAGAGAGAGAGAGAGAGAGAGAGAGAGAGAGAGAGAGAGAGAGAGAGAGAGAGAGAGAGAGAGAGGGAGATAGGGAGGGAGAGAGTGGGGGATAGGGAGGGAGAGAGTGGGGGAGAGAGACAGAGAATGAGTGAATGAGTGAGTGGGGGAGAGATTTGTCGTCACTTTTTGAGTGAAGTTGGTTTCATAACCGTAACACAATATAGTTTATGTTTGAAAATAAATCAATAAACATTGTTTATAGCCTGCACACATTACGACCAGAACCTTGAAGTTATAAGGTCGTCTTCATAATAAATAAAAACAAAGGGAAATCTATGTAACTCACATTCCACATACATATGCGTCATTGTGTGTAGAGCAGAAGAATCAAGTTGTGCTAAAATAGCGAGTTTGCCTGAAAAAAACGTAATCTTAAAACAATTAAGACACAAATGTACACTTCAGAATAGCGTGATCATCTGTGACGCCTTTCGACATCTCCTTAGGGCGTAATTCCACGGGGTCAAGGGACCTGGGTCCATCAACCGCCGAGAGGAAAACTACCCAATTAAAATACAAATAAAATCTATTAATGCTTTTCATTTGATTTATTTCCATCCACAGTCCTTCCGGTCCGGAGTGAGAATAGCTCGCGGCTATAAATCGCCTCTTCTCGGCCAGTGTGGATTTTAAACAGAGAGTTGTTTTTTTTTCTCCTGCGGTCGCGCATGCGCATGCGCATACCGGCGATCTGGACTTCATAAATCAGGCGATGGATTTCGTTTGGTTTGCCTTTCAAGGTACAGTCTAACTCAGGTGTGTTTGTGTGTGTGGGAGCGTGTGTGTTCGCGCACGTGCGTGTGTTTGCGTGCGTGTGTGTGTAAGAGCGTTTTTTTAAGCACCAAACCGCGGACTGCACAAACATTTGACGCGGCGTCAGCGGCGACGCGCCTATGCACACCTTTGTGGACCCCTTGGCCCCCCGTAACCGCCCCTCCCCCCCCAATTCCCCAATTGAACAGGAGCGTCTGTATGAGGCGGCGCGGTGTCGCCTGCGCCACCGCTGAATCAAAAATAAGCGGCGAAAGAAAAAAATACGTTAGTATAATTCAGGCTCTACACACACGGGTTAAGTACACTACTTTTTATTTTTAAGCACACAGGCTCCGCGAAAACAAACAAGAGAAGGTAAGAGAACATAGTAAATAAATAAAATAAAGATACAAACGCCAGGCTGGCTCCTCGGGGCCCCTGTGGCGGCGGCGGCGACGCGTTCGCCGCACCGACCTCATAAATCGCGCTCAGGGTTTCAGAGCTGGACGCGCCACAGGCGCGGGGGCGAGCATCCAAGCGCGGGGTCGCGCACGATAGGTGACAGCCAGAGGCGTGATGGGGGCTTTGATTCACCCCACGTGGGTCGACGGGACATAAAAACGCCATTGCATTCGGGATGGAAGGAAGGCGGCCGCGGTCACCGGATATAAATAAACACGTTATTCCGTTTCGGGGCCCACGGCCACATCAGGGTTCCACAGCAGGGGCCCACATCAGTGACGGTGTCCTAAAACGTCGGACAGCGCCCGAAAGGCTACGGTCAACACCGTCATGTCGTGACTCAGCCGCTAAATCAAACTGGACATTTGAACCCCCCCCCCTCTCCCAGATGCGGTCCAACAGGAGCCCGTAGTGTTTTAATTAAGAGCCCCTTATGTGACAGGCGTCGTGGCCCCCTCTTGTGTGCATACGCGCGCCAACAGTGAACTACACAATTCGGGGGTCGACGCTGCTTTTAAGTCAGCGGTGGAAACGTGTAAAAGGCACAGACGGACAGTGTGGATAGGATTAACGGCACTGACACCCCCCCCCCCCCCCCCTGCCCTCCCAAAACACGCAGACAGGCTATGAATCAGTCGGTTAGTTGCAGGAGGGGGTGAGGGGGCATTCATACACTATGGGGGGATCATTGACATTGCGTCCAGTGTGAAACTTGAGGAAAAAGTGGCACAAAACAAGACAAATCATTGGCTATACTCCGTAACGCGTGTACTGCATGAGTCACCGCAGTCCACAACTCGCAGACACCGAGTCCATGTGTTTTAGGCGCGGGCCAAAGTGCGCTATCCACCTTCCCACTCAGACACCATATAACCTCCTGCGTGATGAACAACCGTTCCTCCCCGCGATCAATGCATGAACGTTTCTCACTCCGCCGAGAGGAAATACGTCCCCCAAAAAGCCGAACCCATCCATAAAACCGTGATGACGATCATTCTCGTGCGTAATTACCTGCGTCAACATGTCCATAACATCGACGACCACTCTCATTCTCACGCGTAATTCTCGAGCTATCATGCCCATAACACCGCGACCACGACCACGCTCATACTCATGCGTAATTACGTGCGGAATTTACCTGGGTCATCATGCGGTCCGCGCCCGTGTTCTCCTCGTCCTTGAAGATGATGTCCGGGTTGTAGTTGGGCGTGAGCTCCTTGAAGCGCTCCGAGCTCCGCGTGATCTTGCCCTCGTACCTCCCGCTCGCGCCCAGCGTCTTCTCCGCCACCTTTGGGCTGAACTGCTTGTAGGCGAGCGGCACCAACTTCCGGGGGGGCCGCCGCTGGCCATAGCCCCGGCCCGGCCCGCAGCCCTCCACCGCCGGGGAGCAGAAGAGGAGGAGGAGGAGGTGGAGGAGAACGAGATGCGTCAACAGCGCCGCGGGCCGCATTCCAAACCCCGCCGGCGGTTTCCGGTGCAGATCGGCAGAATCAGAACCAAACCGTATTTTAAACCTTATCCCGGGAGCTCTCTGTCGTTGTTGATGTTATTGTAGTTGTTTTGTTGCGTGGAGCTCTACCGTGGGATCCAGCGGGTCCAACGAGTCCCCGGAATTGGACATTTCCTCAAGCGTAAAAAGCGCACCGCTCCGCTCTGGTTTGGAGACGCGCGGGGGTACCTAAACGGGCTCCGATTTGTCTCAGTGTGCTCTCCCCACTCCGCGGGGTACGTTGAGACAGGGGGGGGCAATAAATAGCCGAGGTCCGTTTGTTTTGGCACGAGCGTTCAAAGCGGGGGTTCGAACCCGTGTCGGACGGTGAGAAACGGCCCCTCAGAGGAAGGGAGGGGGGGGGGGGGGGTGGGGTGCACACAAAGATATCCCACTACACGGCGCGCGTGGGCAGGCGGCGGTCAGACAGAGGAGGGGTGTCACTGTTTCTGTGTTTCTCTTCCCTCCACTGGAGGGTAGTCCCTGCGTTGCGCAAGGGCAGCTGGCAGAAATGGAACTGGGGGAAGAATTGGAATATAAACGAAGTGCGCGTGGAGAGCGAAGACCGCGCCCTCCAAGTCTTAGGAGCGAGTCCTCCCGTCCTCCTCCAGCTCCACCACCGCTTGCGCCCCTCCCCGCACGGTGGCACGTCGCGTCTCCTTCCTTCATCTCTTTCCCGCAGCCTCGCCGGAGAAAAGGTGGCTGTAGCCAGACGACGGGTCGAACCTGACCCAGGTCTAGCGGGGACTGCGATACGGATAAGAGGCACTTTGAACCAGGTCAGGTGTGTGCGTAAAAAGGTGCGCGTATAAAAGGATCGCGCACCTGAAACAAGGAGCATACTCTGCGCGCACAGCTCGTGGTTGGGACAGCCTGGGCAAGATATGGAACATGGGGGAGAAAGGGAGGAGGGGGAGTGTTTAGGGAGAGGGATGTTAGATAGAGTTGAGTTGGAACACACGCCACACTTGTGAGATTTGACTTTACGTTTTAGATTGGAATCTAAAACGTATTTTAACGTCAAAATCCAAAGCGACAAGAAACTCATCTCAAACCCCAAATTACCAAAAAATAACCTTAAAGTTTCCCTTACCATTCCTCAAAGTCAGACATCATAACAGAGTTCAAAACAAACAATTAAAAACAGTGGCAGAGCTTTTGAGACAGACTGGACAAATCTCTCACCCTCTTTGTCTGTCTCTCTTTCTCTTGCTCTCACGCACACAAGCACACACAATGGTGACGCAAACGTTCAATGTCTTCAGTCGATTAAAGACGCAAACACATTTCACACGTTCATATCCCCTCATATTGGGATCAAAGCGATACAGCCAGACCGGCAACACACACACACACACACACACACACACGCACGCACACACACTTTGTATCCATGGACGCAAACAGTGACTTTGACTTCAATAGCATTCCGTTGATGCTGCAACTCCTTGAGTCAACATCTCACGCCCGTCCGAAGAAGAGGGGGCGGTGTGGGGCCGTCTGGCTAATCGAGGCCGGAGTCTGAGCGGAGGCTGATCAATACACTTCACTTAAATGAGGGCGGGAAAAAAGCATAGATCCACAATAAACGTTTCAGAAATTTCGTTCTTGGAAGATGGGATGTTAATAATCAAAGGAAAAACGTTAATGATATTTTGGATTTTTTTCTGAACATAAATACAAATAATATATATATCTTAGAATTGTCGTTTTTTAATTCAAAAGTAAAATACATATTTTATCGGTTCATTCCTTTACATTTCATTTAAAACATACCAAAGTCTTCGTTTTTTTTTTTCTCAGATAATGACAATGAGAAATCAGCAGAAGCAAAAAAAATAACTAATCTCAAAACCCCTTTAATGTCCCTTACCCACACACTCATGAACTCATGAACAAATAAAACATCATAAAAAAGTTTAAAACAAACAATTAAAAACAGAGCGTTGGTCTGTGGATCCCGGCTCAATCCCTCAGCGGAACAGACCCACAGCCTTCTTCTTCTTTGGTCTAGTCTGCGTCCGGACGCCCTCGGCCTAGGAGACGAGAACCAGGATGGTGACTACAGACCGGCAGGCTAACTGCTATCTGCTAAAGGCTAGCGGCTAGCTTCATTGATGCCGTCAAGCTAGTGTGTGTATGTGTATGTGTGTCTGTTTGTATGTGTGTGTGGTTTGAACATCGGCGTTTGTTACCTGTCGCTCGGCCATCTTGCTTCTTGGCGACTCCTGATTAGCTCCTGGTTCTACCTGGACGGACCTGGTGGGCGGGGCTTCCCCTCTGGCGTCGGCGCCCCCTTTGAAAGGTAGAGAAGATGTTCAGGGGTCTCATTTATAACCGTTGCGTACGCACAAAAAACGGGGCTGAAATTGGCTTACGTGATTTTCCACGCCAAGGTTGTGATCTATAAAAAACCAACTTGACGGGAGAATGTGCGCAGCCCTAAGCAAACTCCGACCCATGCGTACGCATGGTTTGGAGGTAAAGGAGAATTGGCGACACAGATGGTGTGGTGGTGAACTGAAGTCAGACAGAAGAATTGTAGAGTGGGAAGAACGATTATGTTTTATCATCGCCCTTCATAAATTTAATTTCAACCCGTATCATGCGTTAAATCGATGTAATCAGAATAATTTAAGTCAACTGCGTTATTTCTCAGTTATAACTCCAGAAACATCTCTGTAGAATACAAATTTAAAAAAAATCTCTATATTTAATCCCGTCACTCCATACTGTCCACTGACAGCGCGACTGCATGGAATAAAGCATCTGTCCAACATGTGTCAATAACATAATATTTTTATGTGACACTGTAAACACATAATCAAATGTCAATTAAATCCCAAGTGTGGAAAACCAAGCCACACTCCTCATCACAATCGTTGACCGTTACTCTTGATGCTTTTCATGACAAATCAGGCATTAAAAAGGGGTTATGTTCAAGAACATTTACAACTGATTATCCAAGGTGTTCTCGGTCAGTCTTATTACTGTAACCCTATAAATACAGAGGTGAGCGCCGTGGTAATGCTGCACCATATGGCACTTCTGGCGGACCATGCAAATGGCAGGATTCGGAGGGACAGGGTCTTTAGGGACCATAACGATTTATTGGTACAGAAAAATATGTACCTTTATGTCAGACCACTTCTTTTTTAATTCTGGGACTGTGCGCACCGTGCTACTGACAGAGTTCACTGCTGCAGCAACATTTTGCCACTCAATCTGCTTTTTGTTGTTGGCGATCCCAACCCGTGACTGCCGAACAAAACTACTTTTCGGGCCTCCATCTCACCCACACGTGTCTCCGTTTCAACCTCCTTCTGCCATTGTTTCCGACAAGACATAATACTTGCATCTGAGTCTGTTTTATATGCAGATCGTATTCATGAGGTAATTTGCATTGGAAATGTATGGTTAAAAAGGGGCGTGTACAGGGCGGAACGTGAAGCTGATTCAGCTGCGCACACTTGTAGGCACTCTGGGATTTATAAAGCAAAGATTGCGTACGGTGTGCGTACGCAGGGTTTTATAAGTCTGAATATTTTTTGGCGCACGCAAAACTTGGCTTTTGGGCGTACGTACACTTTTAGTAACGATCCCACGCACAGTTTTATAAATGAGACCCCAGGTATCTCTCTCTCTCTAATCACAGTCTCGCACTCTAGCTAATTTTCTAACTCAATGGATTCGGCCAATCAAAGTGGGCCTCACCTGGAGTCGGGGTTTGGCTCGGCGCAAGCTCCACCTCCCGTCCCTCGGTAGCCAATGGGGAGGAGGGGGAGGAGGGGCGCTTGCGTTTGCCCGGGTTTCCGTGGGCGACGACGGCGGAGTAGAGCTCCCTCAGGTCTGAGTCGAAGACGAAGCCCTTCCCTTGCTCTGACATCACCTGGGGGAGGAGCTGAGGGGGAGAGAGGACGACACAGAGAAAGAGAGAGCGAGAGCGTGAGAGAGATGATTGAACAGACAATTTGAAATCTCTTTTCCAAGAGGCAAGGGCATCAAACAAACAAACAAACACATTAAGGTTTCTGACAAACAAATACACACAATTTTCATGCAATTAAAAGAAAGCTTTGGGGGATTTCATAGTGAATGAATTCGACAAACAGGGACAATCTCCGACACGTCCACATTCAAGGTCCTAAGTTGAACTCAAACGTCACGCTATATCCTGAACTCACATTGAAGTTTGTGTGTGTCACATGGTGTGTGTGTGTGTGTGCATGCATGTGTGTGTGTGTCACATGGTCTGTCGCCGTGGCGATAAGGCCCTAATCAAAGCGTCATTTATAGTCTCAGCAGAAAAGGTGGAAGTGCACGGTAGGCACGCTCCGTCACATGCACGCCCCCATAAAGCCGAACCCTTATCCACGAGGCCCCGGTCAGATAAGGGTGTTTGTGGCGGCGGCAAGCTACATTATGCTAGCTCACGGACGAGGCAGAGAGCACACACACACACACACACACACACACACACACACACACACACACACACACACACACACACACACACACACACACACACACACACACACACACACACACACACACACACTTCAAAGAATGACTGACAGGCCCAGAAACACACACGCACTCAGATACAGACACCATACAAACACAAAGACAGATACACACACACACTAAGAAAGACAGAAACACACAACACAAAAACACACAACAGAGACCCACACACACGCATGTATATATAGTTTGTGTGCATTACTCCACTAAATCATTGCTCCCCTCACTCCCCCCCTCCCCCTCTCTCTCCACCTCCTCCCCCCAATATGAAGAAGACAAACTTCTCCAAATTAGCTTCTCAAATATTGACCTGGAGGAATTGGTGGTCTCTCTCCAGAGGTGGAGGGAGGGGGAGGGGAGAGAGGCTTGGGGAGAAAGAGAAAGAGAGAGAGAGAGAGAATGTGGGGGAGAGAGAGAAAGAGAGTGGGGGAGAGAGAGACTCCTGAACAGACTCTGGTCAGGTTTGAGAGGTTTCTCACGTTGATTTATTTCCATGATGTTTGTTTAAATATCGTAAAAATAAATGTACGGCCGAGCCTCAGTTCTTCTTATGGAGGCACAGAGAAACCTATGTTCTCTCTCTCTCTCTCTCTCTCTCTCTCTCTCTCTCTCTCTCTCTCTCTCTCTCTCTCTCTCTCTCTCTCTCTCTCTCTCTCTCTCTCTCTCTCTCTCTCTCTCTCTCTCTCTCTCTCTCTCTCTCTCTCTCTCTCTCTCTCTCTCTCTCATTAGCCAGTAAACAACAACAACCTGCTTTTCACATGCTGTTGTCATTGAATGTGTCCGTCTGTCTGTCTGTGTGTGTCTGTGAGAGTCTCGGTCTGTGTGAGTGTGTGTCTGTCTGTCTGTCTTTGTAGTGTGTGTGTGTGTGTGTGTGTGTGTATGCATGTATGTATCTATGTACTGTATTTATGTATGCATGTATGTTTGTATGAATGTACGAACGTGTGTGTGTGTGTGTCAATGTGTTTATTTGTGTGTGTGTGTGTGTGTGTGTGTGTGTGTGTGTGTGTGTGTGTGTGTGTGTGTGTGTGTGTGTGTGTGTGTGTACGTGTGTCTGTATGTGTGTGTGTGTGTTACTGATTCATATTTACGAGGTGAAGGGAGATGGTCGATCCGGTCAAAGTGCCGTCCTCACAATCTTTACAATTCTTACTAAATTCCATGGAAGAGGACACAGAGACGCAGCATTGCACTCTGGGAAAGGGAATTCACTGTTATGAGATTGCTTGTGTTGGAGGTAGGGTAACACCGAGTTTTTTTTTTCTTTTTTAAATAAAAAACAAATTCAGCAAAAATGAACAATATAATTATAATTAAGAAAATTATTATACTATTATATATGGAACGTTATAAGACGCCGAGAATTGGCGTGCTGCCAGCGGCTGTCACCGAGTGTGAGAGGAGGATTGACGGAGAAGATGGCGGTTGACCTATAGTTTCAAAGCTAATAATAATAAATAATAATAATACATTTAATTTAGAGGCGCCTTTCAAGACACCCAAGGTCACCTTACAGAGCATATAGTCATCATAAATCGTTTAAAAAAACAAGACATTGTGGAAAAATGAATAAATAAACATAATAAATAAGAAATAAATAAAACAAAAACAAGACAAAACAAAACAAACAAACAATCAAAACAGTGATCAGTTAGACGTTGTGTGCGAGTTTGAACAGGTGAGTTTTGAGTTGTGACTTGAAGGTTGTAATGGTGTCTGACTGTTTTATGTGTGGGGGGAGGGAGTTCCAGAGCCTGGATGCTGAACAGCTGAATGACCGGGCACCCATTGTAGTGAGTTGTGATGTGGGGATACATAGTAGTCCAGCAGAGGTTGAGCGGAGGGAGCGGGAGGGAGTGTATTCTTGGAGGAGGTCGCAGAGGTAACTGGGGGCTAGGTTGTGGAGAGCTTTGTAGGTGAGGAGTAGGGTTTTGTATTGGATGCGGTAGTGTACTGGGAGCCAGTGAAGTTGGATGAGGACAGGGGTGATGTGGTCAGATGATTTGGTGATTTGGTAATACCGTTTATACCGGTTATACCGGTGTTGACACGAGCGTTGTACTCGGTGTGAAAATGTCCACACCGCAGCAACCCTAGTTGGAAGTGTTTGTGTGTGTGTGTGATTGAGTGTGTCTTGCTGTCTGTGTGTGTGTGTTTGTTTGTGTGTGTGTGAGGGAGTGTCTCTGTCTGTCTGTCTGTCTGTCTGTGTGTGTGTGTTTAAAGGGGGTAAAGTACAAGGCGATGAGAAACACTGGCATACTGACAGGGATTAACGAAGCAACAGGCCATCGTGCACACACACACACATGCACACACACACGTCAACAAGTGTGACTGTTGCATGGATTTAAATTCATACTTGCGCGCACACACACACACACACACACACACACACACACACACACACACAGATAGAGAGACCCACACACATTACAAAAACTGACCTACACACAGACACTCACAAACACACAGAGGCACACACACACACACACACACACACACACACACACACACACACACACACACACACACACACACACACACACACACACACACACACACACACACACACAGAGAGAGAGTCTACCTCCTAGATCTATCTCCAGATGAATTAAATATACACTCTAAATACACACGCAGGCATCCATTAGGAGGAGAAGAAAAGGAGTAGGAGAGGAAGAGAGGAGGAGGAGAGGAGAGGAGGAGGAGAGGAGGAAGAGGGGAAGAGGAGGAGGAGAGGAGGAGGAGGAGGAGGAGAGGAGGAAGAGGGGAAGAGGAGGAGAGCAGGAGGAGGGGAGAGGAAGAGGAGAGGAAGAAGAGGGGAGGAGAGGAGGAGGAGAGGAGGAGGAGAGGAGGAAGAGGGGAGAGGAAGAGGAGAGGAAGAGGAGAGGAAGAGGAGAGGAAGAGGAGAGGAAGAGAGGAGGGGAGGAGAGGAGGAGAGGAGGAGGAGAGGAGGAAGAGGGGAGAGGAAGAGGAGAGGAAGAAGAGGGGAGGAGAGGAGGAGGAGAGGAGGAGAGGAGGAAGAGGGGAGGAGAGGAGGAGGAGAGGAAGAGAGGAGGAGGAGAGGAAGAGAGGAGGGAAGGAGAGGAGGAGAGGAGGAGAGGAGAGGATGATCAACCCGGTCTCAATCCTCCTCCCTGAAGTCCACCAGGGCCCGTTCTTCGCGGGGGGAGGAGCCCGGTTATTAGGAGGGAGTAAAGAGGAGAGTGGTTAGTGAGGCCTTGAAGAGCCTGGGCCTCAATTACAGCCCTCGGCTGACCACAGGAGTGCTACTGCGGGGCGGTGACACGGCTGCGTGTGTCCCCCGACTAACCCACTTCTATAGATAGACAGGGAGAGGAAGAGGGAGAGGGAGAGAGAGAGAGAGAGAGAACTGAACTCGGTGACTGTCATCATGATCGCCACTGCTCTTATGTGTGTGCAACAAACACCTCAACACACACACGGCGAGTGTAGAAAAAGAAGAAAGCTACACATTTGTACGCACACACACACACAGACAATCTACAACAAGCTAATTGGATGTACCGTACCCTGTAACACAGGAGATAACATAACCCGCCCATCGACAGCCCAGACCTATGAAACCCTGGCCAGCGGCATGAAACCCTGGCCTCCGCACCAAAACCACGGAAGAAGAAGAAGTAAAAAGATCAGAGCGTCTCAGAGAGAGACGACACTGGACCCTACGCTACCTGGTCTCTAATCGCGTTCGCTCTGTGATTAAAGAAAACAAGACGGAAAGACTATTTATGTTTGTTGACTTCTTTGGGTTTTTTAAGAACCGAGAGAGAGAGAGAGAGAGAGAGAGAGAGAGAGAGAGAGAGAGAGAGAGAGAGAGAGAGAGAGAGAGAGAGAGAATGACAGACAGAAAGAGAGAGAGAGAGAAGGACAGACAGAAAGAGAGAGATAAGGAGACAGCGAGAAGGAGACAGAGAGAGAAGGACAGACAGACAGACAGACAGACAGACAGACAGACAGACAGACAGAATACATAGACAATAGATAGATAGATGGATAGATATCTGGTCTCAGCAGCCTCACCTGGTCTGAGTGGATTCTGGGGCTGAGGGAGGCAGCACACCTGTTGCTCGTTAACCAATCAGTGGTCAGCAGGTTGAACCAGCCGTCACCACACACACTTTGGGGAGATCTCCATCTCCAGGTCCAGTGTCATTGTTTAACACGAGGACGGTTGCGGGTAAAAACGACAAAATATTTAAATAAAAAATTAAAACATTCGGGAATAGCAATTATACAAATTATTCTAAAGAGGTCTAGACTCTATGCGCAGTCCCGCCTTCTCCAGTGAACCAAGAAAGCCTGCACTGTGACGACCGGGGGTTGACCCCCTCGGTTTTACACAGGAAATTTGAGATAAGAAGGTGAAATCGCCGGGCGTGCCAAGTTGGGACCGAACCAGCTTGGCAGTGTAAAAAGACCTATAGCCTACATCATCCTGCCCAACAACATGGGCAGGATCTAGACCAAGCTCTCCTAATCGGGTCAGCAATAGCCGTGTGTCAATGCCCAGCCTCTGCGTTTGAATGATAATGAATTAATGGAATGTTGCATTTTTAATGTCTGCAAATATTCTAGACTAGAGCGGAATCAGATAAAGTTGGCTCTCTTTGCTGTGCAAAGCATGTTTCAGAAATCAGCACCAAGTTGTCACACAAGCAATTTTAAACCCATATTACAAAAATTATAGATTTTTGTAATATGGAAGGGGGGAAAATACCGTGAAAAAATGTACGCACAATGCATTCAGGATTAGGACCAATACATATGTCGGCCTAGGCCTATTCAATTGTGTTTTAATATATTTAGCATTCAAATTATTGCAGTCTATTCTTTTCGTAGGCTACTCTGCTGTTGGCCTTGATGGGGAGACATTTCCTGCGACATTCCTGCGTCTCCCTCAGCACGGAGCCCATTTCAGAACTGTGTCAGTAGACAGTCACAATCCTACGAACGTCGTGAGAGCAGTGAACGCACAATGGTTCGCAAGATCCATTGTGAGAATGATCGTACGAGCGAAGATCGAGGAAACGAGGCCCAGATCTGCCCACGTCGCGTACGCGTTTAC
Source organism: Gadus morhua (assembly GCF_902167405.1). Taxonomy (NCBI): domain Eukaryota; kingdom Metazoa; phylum Chordata; class Actinopteri; order Gadiformes; family Gadidae; genus Gadus; species Gadus morhua. The sequence goes on from NC_044054.1 coordinate 7,888,195, forward strand.
GTCACATACATGCACCAGTACAGGGAAATAAACAAACATGTTGGATTATACTAATGCGTTCGATCATCAAGCTGCTCTGGCAGCTCTAATAAACTTACAGGAGTCTTTCCACGAAATGTACAGGATATGTACAGATAGTATTAGTGAACAGAGAAGGATCGGTAATTGTGTTTTGGTTGTCGCGGCGCAGATAAGAGAAGAGGGAAGATTCTACGCATGCGCTCAGACATGGCCAATATTTTTTGTTTGATCCATTTATTCCAAGCTCTCCACAGCATAACGTCACAGCCACAACGGCGGGAATCAACCGGCACACACACGCGACACACAGACACATACATCAACACACACACACACACACACACAAGAGTCGGGGGGTCGGGGGTGCTGTGATGGGGGGCTTTGACAGACGTTTCACCGGCAACAGGTGAGTCAGGTCACGTCCAGATACAAAGACCACCCCCCCCCCCCCACGGGGTGTGTGTTGTCCTGGAGACCGCCGGCCTCCTCCCACTCACCACACACATCCAGAATTCCTCAGGAGAGTGTGATAAAGTCTCTCTCTCTCTCTCTCTCTCTCTCTCTCTCTCTCTCTCTCTCTCTCTCTCTCTCTCTCTCTCTCTCTCTCTCTCTCTCTCTCTCTCTCTCTCTCTCTCTCTCTCTCTCTCTCTCTCTCTCTCTCTCTCTCTCTCTCTCTCTCTCTCAATGATTTACAGAGAAAGAGAGAGTGAGACCGAGAGAGAGAGCACGAAGAGAGAGAGAGAGAGAGACGAAGACAGCCACAGGGTAATCAGGGGCTGACAGCCTTAAAGGAACTTACCACTGACGAGATTCACACACACACACACACACAATTCAGTTTTGGTTTTAGAAAGAAACACACACACGCATGCGCCTAAATCATAATGAGTCAATGAAATTAAGACACTCCTCTTCTCTGCTGAACACACACACACTCACACACCTTGGGTTTAACAAACACACACACACATCTGGGGTTAAACACACGCACACCTGGGTTTAAAATCTGGTTGAGGCTAAAACATGTGTGTGTGAGTGTGTCTCAGTGGGAAGAGCTAATTCTGCCGTGTAAATGTTGATCTGAGCTGGGGTTGGGTTGAGGGGGTGTGTGTGCGGTAGCCAGGGGACGCCTGTGTGTGTGTGTGTGTGTGTGTGTGTGTGTGTGTGTGTGTGTGTGTGTGTGTATTCGTCTGTGTGTTGGGGGGGGGGAAACCAAGGAAAGAAAATCCGGTACACGTACCCATCAACAAAAACACCCACCCACACATAGACACACACACACAAACACACACACACACACACACACACACACGTGCCCATCAACGAAGACACAAACCCACGCACACACACATACCCATCAACAAAGACACACACACACTCACACCCAAACACGTACCCATCAACAAAGACACATACAAACACACACACACACAAACACACACAAGCACATCAACAAAGACACACAAACAAGTGAACTTCAACAAAGACACACAAACACAACAAACACACACACACACAAATCAAAAACAGACACAAACACACCCACACACTAAGGTTAGGACTGTAGGCAACGTACCGTTGACCACTATGGTACTCAAAGACACCCTTCATTGGGGTCGCGTAGCGCACACAGTCGCATACACGCACAAACACAAACACGCACATGACGTACAAACACGCATGTCTGGGATTGTTTTTCCGACATGACTTGACTTCAGGTCGGACATCAAAGAGATGGAATCTAACAGGCTCAGGAGAAGAGAGAGAGACAGAGCCAGAGCCAGAGACACAGACAGAGACAGAGACAGAGACAGAAGTTTGACATCCGCTCACGGTGGAACATGGATGGGCTGCTCACAGGCAGTGTTGCCAGATTGGGCAACACTGTATATATATATATATATATATATATATATATATATAGAGATATAGATTAATCAAACTATGTGTTGAGCTTTCTCTATATCTATAGCTATCTAACTATATATATCTATGTATCTGTATCTATCCATCTCTATCTGTGTGTGTGTGTGTGTGTGTGTGTGTGTGTGTGTGTGTGTGTGTGTGTGTGTGTGTGTGTGTGTGTGGTCACACCTAGAGCATTCTACAGGTGCTTTTGAAATGCCATCATGCATGGAGTCAATCAGTTACACACACACACACTGAGACAAAGGTCAACAAAGCTGGGTTTGAGACATTCCACACCTTTACAGTAAACAGTCAAACACACTAACGAGACAGAATGAATCACCCACACACACTCACGAGACAAAATGAATCAACACACACACACACTAACGAGAAAGAATTATTCACACACATAGTCACATTCACACAAAAAGTCACACACACACTTAGAGCCCAGGGCATTGCGGCTCAAAGCACTACATGAACAGTGTTTTTGAGAGAGAGAGAGAGAGAGAGAGAGAGAGAGAGAGAGAGAGAGAGAGAGAGAGAGAGAGAGAGAGAGAGAGAGAGAGAGAGAGAGAGAGAGAGAGAGAGAGAGAGAGAGAGAGAGAGAGAGAGAGAGAGAGAGAGAGAGAGAGAGAGATCCCTGCCTCACTCAGTCACTGCATAATAGATTTCTGACAACCATCGGTGGACTCATCTAAAGACTCACTTGTTCAGAGTTTACCTAGACTCTGAGTACTACTGTGCGCAAGTGCGACTTTGTGTGTGTGTGTGCATGTGTGTGTCTGTATGCTAGGGCGCGTGTGTGTGACTGGGTTTGTGCGTGTGTGCGACTGTATGTTTGGGACTCTGCGTGTGTGTGACTGCGTCTCTGTGTGCGACTTTGCGTGTGTGCGACTGCGTGTGTGCAACTGTGTGTGTACGTTTGTGTGTGCGACTGTGTGTGTGTGTGTGACTGTGTGTATGTGTGTGTGTAGGTGTATGCAACTGTACGTGCGCATTTGCGCAAGAGTAAGTTCCCTTACTCTCCTTCAACACCCCTTTGAAGCACTTATTGGGTGTTTGTACATCCCACTACGCAGGGCGTCAGCCAGCTCTTCAGGAGCAGCCAGGGTGAGGTGCCTTGCTCAGGGAAACCTCACACACAAACACACACAAACACACACACGCACAGATAAATCCTCCCATTCATACACCCTATCTCTCATTCACAAACATTCACCCATGCATGCACACATTCACCCATTCATAAACCCAATCACTAATTTGGTGTCCCTTAGCGTCTCGCTCAGGGACACCTCGACCATCAGCGAGGAGGAGCTGGGGGTCGAACCATCAACCTGACCCCTGTGGCCACACCCACAGTGTGGGCAGGGCCAAGTGTCGGTGGGCGGGGTCCGCGTTGATTGGCGCGATGTTGAGGCTTTTGTGCGTGCGACTGCGCTGGCCGTTGTTTGCTCCGTGGTCACACAAACACATGTGTTGATCACAGCTGTGTGCTGGGAGGAGGGGATCTCTCTCCCTCTCTATCTGGTCTCTCTCTCTGGTATCTCTCTCTGGTCTCTCGCTCTCTGAAGGCTCACCTGTGCAATGATGTTGTCCTTGTAGGCCTGTTCGTCAAAGACCTCAGTCTGGAGACGGGCTAGAGCGAGAGAGAGAGCGAAAGAGCGAGAGAGCGAGAGAGAGTCGGACAGACAGAGAGAGAGAGAGAGAGAGAGAAGGACAGACAGAAAGAGAGAGAGAAGGAGACAGCGAGAAGGAGACAGAGAGAGAAGGAAGGACAGACAGACAGAGAGAATGACAGAAAGAGAGAGAGGAAATTTTTTTTGTAGTAATATGCAAGTGCGGTTTTATTAGGGAGAGAATATTTCCAAAACTCTTTTTTTAATATGATGCAACAAAAATATTTGAGTGCCGATATGATAGTATTCAATAGGATACGATAGTTTTGCAGTCCTGTAAAAATGGAGATCGCAATAAATCTATATATAGTACAGCTTCTAACGTTACAATACAGATGCTACAGGTTCATCCGTGTCCGCCATTTTTTTTTTTTTTACGTCAAAGCCTCTGACCATAAAGTAACCCAGTTCAACTATAAGCCAACAGTGCCCTCTGCAGGACGGGGCCATCATTGCGTCACCACTGCGATGACATTGACGATACTTCCCTGCAGGGGCGTTGCTAGACCTAGAGCTTTGCTGGGGCAAATATGCGAACAATATGAAATAGATGGCTACAGAAGGGTATGTACGAGCTTCAAAATCATTATTGTCACTGTCATACTGTAGGCTATATATTAAAGCACTGGTAAAGTTAAAGATTCAAAGATTCATGAGTACCGTACATGATATTTATTTAAAGGGGACATATTGTGCCACCAGGTGTGAGTGTGATTAGCCTTGCAAGCCATTTTGAAAATCTGCCCCATATGACATCACTAGTGGGGGTGTGCACCTAGATGTGTGCTGGATAGATCAGTCTACCAGCCTACCCAGTGGACTGAAGTAAACGATGCTCATCTATGAAGCACAGTTCTACACATTTAGTAACATCTATGTCACGCCATAGCTACAGAAAAACAATTCAAGTAGTTCAGCTCTAAAGCATTTAAGTTTAAAACCCTTTTACTTTGGCGCATGTCCCTTTATTTATATTTTTTCCGGATTTTAGTTTTTAATCTTCCTGTCGCCATTCGTGTTCTGATATCCAGGCACTTGTAGGCGCGGAACTGTTTACAGAGGCCGACGCTGACAGGTCCATGCTTTGCATTGCGAATTTTCACTGAACACTGTTAAAAAAAAATTAAGCCATTACCAGTGGCTGACTGGCTGTGTTTGATCTGGATAGTGTGTTCAATTGATAACTCAAAGCAACTCAATTCATACATAGCTGTATTTATTGAAACGACTATTACTGGATACACTGACAAGAAGTGCTAAGGATCTATAAAACTTAAAATAACAAAATAAGGATAATCAGTGCCGTTTACATGGCCTCAGTGGTCCTTTAAACCAATGAAATTAAAACATTCAAACATTTCCCCTTATGGAAGTAGCTGCCATTATAACAACAATATCATTTCATAAACATAAGAGGACAAACTGATGCCACAAAAAGTGAATAGGCTTTATAAAACTATATAAAAAAAATGCATCGTCATGACGATTATTTGGCACACCCCTAGTGTGTGTGTGTGTGTGTGTGTGTGTGTGTGTGTGTGTGTGTGTGTGTGTGTGTGTGTGTGTGTGTGTGTGTGTGTGTGTGTGTGTGTACGTATCTGTACTAGGGGTGTGCCAAATAATCGTCATGACGATGCATCGCGATTCTAATTTTCACGATCTACTGCATCGATTGTTGACGCCAAGAATCGATTATTAATTTAAAAAAATGAATAATTAAAAAAAAAATATATATATATATATTTTTTTTTATATAGTTTTATAAAGCCTATTCAATTTTTGTGGCATCAGTTTGTCCTCTTATGTTTATGAAATGATATTGTTGTTATAATGGCAGCTACTTCCATAAGGGGAAATGTTTGAATGTTTTCATTTCATTGGTTTAAAGGACCACTGAGGCCATGTAAACGGCACTGATTATCCTTATTTTGTTATTTTAAGTTTTATAGATCCTTAGCACTTCTTGTCAGTGTATCCAGTAATAGTCGTTTCAATAAATACAGCTATGTATGAATTGAGTTGCTTTGAGTTATCAATTGAACACACTATCCAGATCAAACACAGCCAGTCAGCCACTGGTAATGGCTTAATTTTTTTTTAACAGTGTTCAGTGAAAATTCGCAATGCATCGCAATAATTCAAGTATCGCGATGCATCGTGATAGAATCGCATCGTGGCATGTGAATCGTGATACGAATCTAATCGTGACTTCTAATCGTGATTAGGGGTGGCAATACCCACCCCTAATCTGTACAGACACACGTGCGCGCGTGCACGCGTGCGTATGTGTGCGTGCGTACCTCGGCTGAGAGTGGCCCCTGTCTCCCTGTAGTCCTGGATCTGGGCGTCCTTGCGGGCCAACAGCGCCCCCAGCTGGTCCACCTGGGTCTGCAACAGCCGGCTCATCACCAGCAGAGGGCGTACCAGCTCACTACACACCTGAAACCGCAAGGGAAACCAAGCGTCAACTGGATGCATGGTTACCGTAATGCACTGAAAAGCTCAGAGGAATTTTGTTGTACGACTCGATTATAGTACATTATGGTAACCACGCATCAAGTGGATGGGGGTTTACCGTAATGGATCTGAAGAGCTCAGAGGAATTTGTTGCACGAGTAGATAATAGTACCTAACGGTAATCACGCGCCAACTGTTTTCTCGGTTAAAGTAATGCACTGAAAGCGGGATGGTTTTTCGGTTACCGTAATGCACGGAAAAGCTCAGAGGAATTTTGTTGCACTAGGTCGAACATTATAGTACATTGCGATAATCACGCGTCAACTGTATGTAGGGTTACCGTAATTCACTGAAAAGAGGGTTTGTTTTGTTCTAGGAGATTAAAATACATATTAATACTAGGACTACAGAGGGCAAAGTGTCCACATTTTGGTAACTCTCTCGTGTCTCTCTCTCTCTCTCTCTGACCTCTCTTTTTATGGTCTCTCTTTCTCTGATCTCTAATTCTCTCTGGTCTCTCTTTCTCTGACCTCTGTCTTTCTCTGATCTCCCTCTCTCTGGTCCCCGTCTCTCTTGTCTTTCTATCTAGTCTCTCTCTCTCTCTCTATTGTCTGTCTCTCTCTGTTCTCTATTTCCCTCACCCACCCACCAACACAAATCACAGAAAGAAAACGTGCGATAATTCCGACAGAAAACACAACAAACGTCAGATTTGGTTGTGGACTTCGGACGTGGTTTCTCTGACCGTGTCGGCGGGGGGAGAGGCCAGGCGGAACTCCCAGTGGAAGGGCAGCCCAGCCAGCTCGCTCTTCAGCCTCACGCAGACCCCCCCGCCGGCCACCGTCCCCGACCCGGGACGTGTCAGGGTCACCGTGGCTCCGCCCTCCTCCGGGGCCCCGCCCCCCGCCGGTACCTCGCCCTCCCCCAATGGCCCGGACAGGCAGGGCAGGGCAACGTCCCTCAGGTGGGAGTAGAAGGCCTCTACAGGGGCCCGCAGACGTTTGTTCAGCTCCTGGGTGGCGGGGGGGGGGGGTTCAGAGTAATCATACTTTTTATAAAATTAGGAAAGTGTATTACTAAATTATTAGTATTGTATCTAACACAACTGTGACTACAACTGAGTAGTACAGAGTACAGCCCATAACCCTACATTTGTCAGAAGAAAGAGAAAAATAACACATCTGTAGGTACAGTAAGGATGTTCATAGAAACAAGGGCCAAGCACTAACAATCACAAGGTTAACCCATCAATAAATGAAGCCATTCCCATTCCAACAGATATAGCTAGGAGAAGACGCTACACAAAGCACTACTTTTACGCGTCACCATGAATTTAAACCCTACCTGGGCTCGCCTCTGGATGGCGGCAGAGTCCATGCTCTCCGCCCAGACGGCGCGCGTGTCCGTCAGCAGGATGTGGTAGGCCAGGTCCCCGAACCAGGCCTTGGCGAGGAGCTGGTCCTTGCCGATGCAGACAGGGAGCCACGGTTGCCGGGACAATGCCTCGCCTGCGGTTAGGCCGCGGTCCTCCATTTGGGCGGGGCTTGAACTAAGGCTGCTTGATTAAGAAAAAAATCATGCTCACGATTATTTTGGTCAATATTGAAATGATGATTATTTAAAACGATTATTTTGAGTTTGAAACAGGAATAGATACAACTTGATACAACTTGAGGCATGATGCGTTTATTCAGCATCTCTCTCCAATAAAACACTGTGTAACTGAGAAACTTTGAAATTTACCCTTAAAAATCTGCACAGAATGTTCAAATAGAAAATGTTCAAATCAAAAATAATGTACAAATATGTATCAGGCTTAGTGGATTCTAATTCCACTAAGGCTCTACTAGTGTATGAGCCTTAGTTCTCTTTAGATTATTTTCATATCTCTCTCTCTCTCTCTCTCTCTCTCTCTCTCTCTCTCTCTCTCTCTCTCTCTCTCTCTCTCTCTCTCTCTCTCTCTCTCTCTCTCTCTCTCACCCTCTCTCTCACCCTCTTCTCCTCACTCCCCCTCTCTGTTTCCATCTCTTTCGCTCTCTCTCTCTCATTGTCTCGTTATCTCCCCCTCTCTCCTTCTCTCTTACCCTCTTCTTCCCCCCCCCCCCCCCTCTCTCTCTCTCTCTCTCTCTCTCTCTCCCTCGCTCCTTCTCTCTCACCCTCTTCTCCTCTGTATCCATCTCTCTCTCTCTCTCTCTCTCACACACATTGTCTCAACCTCTCCCACCCTCTTCTCCTCACTCCCCCTCTCTGTATCCATCTCTCTCTCTCTCTCTCTCTCTCTCTCTCTCTCTCTCTCTCTCTCTCTCTCTCTCTCATTGTTTCACCCTCTCTCCTTCTCTCACACCCTCTTCTCCTCTGTATCCATCCATCTCTCCCTCTCTCACCCTCTTCTCCTCACTCCCCCTCTCTGTATCCATCTCTCTCTCTCTCTCTCTCTCTCTCTCTCTCTCTCTCTCTCTCTCTCTCTCTCTCTCTCTCTCTCTCTCTCTCTCATTGTTTCACCCTCTCTCCTTCTCTCACACCCTCTTCTCCTCTGTATCCATCTCTCTCTCTC
>NC_044054.1:7901819-7936819 GCF_902167405.1 Gadus morhua
ATTGCATGGCATACAAGGAGAAACCAATATCTTTTACGCTGTTGTTTCTGTTAAAGTAAAACGGACATTGATTGATTTTTATTCATGTCTAATAATATAAAAACATTTTTTTCCAGCCTTGAAGTCTGAGAAAGTACGACTTGTGGCTTGCGGAAGAAACCACACTATCATCTGTACAGGTTTGTGCTTTATTAAGTTAACACGTTTGAAAATAGAAAAGGAATGAAAAGCGATCGTAAAAAGTCTAAGCTAGAAGCGTAAATTATCGTATTGTAATGCATACTGTTCTAATGATGGAGCATGATGATGATGATGGTTTGTATGTGTGTGTTTGTGTGTGTGTGTGTGCCTGTGTTTATCTGTCTTTGTATGTGTTCGTGTACGTTTGTGCATGAATGTTGGTGTTTGTGCGTTTACGTGTGAGTGTGTATGAATGAATGTTGGTATGAGTGTGAGCATGAATGTTGCTGTACGTGTGTGTGTGTGTTTGTGCGTATGTGTGTTTGTGCGGGTGTGCATTAATGTTGGTGTGTGCCTGCACATGTATTTGTGTGCGTGTGCCTGTGTTTGTATCTGTATTTGTGTGTGTGTGTGTGTGTGTGTGTGTGTCTCAGCCCAGGGTGCGGTGTACTCCACGGGGGGGAACAGCGAGGGCCAGCTGGGGCTCGGTGACTGTGACGAGCGAATGGCCTTTCAGCAAATCAAGTTCTTCAGCTCCAAGCGGCCAATCAGAATGCTCGCTGCCGGTTCGAATACCTCGGCCGCGCTGACCGGTGAGAGAGACATTGTTAGAGAGAGAGTGGGTGTCTGTCTGTGTGTGTGTGTGTTTGTGCGTGAGAGAGAGTGGGAATGGGCGAGAAAGGGATAGGTGTAGAGAGAAGTGTGTGCGTTTGTGTTCTCAACATTGAACACGAGGCAAACGAGTCTCTGAAAGAGTGATCGCCATGGAAACATAGACGCATTAAATCACACCAGGTGTGAGTGTGATTAGCCGTTACAAACTTTTTTGAAAGCGTTTGAAACTCCCCCTCTTCCTGTCTTTTGGTGACATCGCAAGTGGATAGATTAGCGAGGTTTGCTACGGTCCACTGTGTAAGCCGGTAGACTGATCTATCCAGCGTACATCTCGGTGGACACGACCCCTTGTGATATCACTAAACACAGGAAGAGACGGAGTTTCAAACGGCTTGTAATGGCTTATCACACTCACAGCTGGTAGTGTAATAAGACCCCTTTTAAAGTAAAACTTTAAAGTAAAAAATAAACTCTTTGAAATCGCATAGTTGTCCAATTCGAGCTGAAGCTAGGGGTACAATTCCCCTTTTAAAGGTGACCTATTACTGCACCAGGTGTGATTAGCTACAAGCCATTTTGAAAATCCGCCTCTTCTGACATCACAGGTGGGCGTGTCCCCCTAGATGTGTGCTGGATAGATCAGTCTACCAGCCTACCCAGTGGAACGTAGCCAACGTTACTCATCTATCCGTCACACATCTACCGTCTATCTGGACACACCCATTTGTGATGTCAGAAGCGATTTTCCACAACGGCTTGTATCGGCTAATCACACTCACACCTGGTGGTATAATATCAGCTCTTTCAAAGTTAAACCTTATTAAAATAAACGTTTAATAAATGTTAAAGTTAATTTAAATATAATAAATAAAATACATTTGAAATCCCAATTCCCCTTTAAGAAAACTTTTATAATCTTAACCCAACTGACTGATTCCCTCTCCCCTTCCACATCGACCAATTAGAGAGTGGCCGTCTGTACATGTGGGGGGACAACACCGAGGGGCAGATCGGCCTGGGGCAGGAGGGGGGTGCCACCACCCCCCAGGAGGTCAGCGTGGGCCAGCCCGTGGCATGGGTCTCCTGCGGGTACTACCACTCGGCCTTCGTCACGGGTGAGCACCGAGCATGTAAAGCTAGTGTGAAAAACTAGCATGTAAAGCTAGTATAAGCTACTACGACTCGGCCTTCGTCACGGGTGAGCAGCGCGCATGTAAAGCTAGTATGGAAAGCTAGCATGGAAAACTAGCATGGAAAGCTAGTATGTAAAGCTAGTATGAAAAGCAAGCGTGCAAGGCTAGTATTAAACCCTAGTGAGCGCCGCAAATGGAAAACCTGGCATGAAAGGCTAGCATGAAAAGATAGAATGAAAAGCTAGTATGTTAAGCTTGTATGTTAAGCTAGTATGGAAAGCTAGTATGAAAATCTAGTAATGAAAATCTAGCATAAAAATGTTAGCTGCACAAAATGTTAGCTTTTTAATACTCTTATGCACTTTAAATTTGACATCATCGCAATTAGGAATAAGTAGTACCTTTTTATTGAGGCAAACTCTTTTAAAGACAATCGTGAGGGCTTAATGGGTCGTTCACAAGTAGAGAGAAGTTCAGTTCACAAGATCTATGAACTTCAGTTTAGACTAGTGAAGTTCACAGTTCTAGAGAAAAGTTCACATGTCTAGAGAGGTTTTCAATCTAGAGAAAAGTTCAGAATTGTGGAGAAAAGTTCACTAGTAACAATTCTAGAGCCGAATTATAAATTCAGACTTTCTTCTTCTTCTTCTTCTTCTTCTTCTTCTTCTTCTTCTTCTTCTTCTTCTTCTTCTTCTTCTTCTTCTTCTTCTTCTTCTTCTGTTTGCCGTTCTAGCTAGCGGTGGCCTGTACACGTTTGGCGAGGGTGACAGCGGTAAGCTCGGCCTGGAGCCCAACCAGCTGCCCGGCCACCGTGCTCCCCAGCTGGTGAAGGGGGTCCCAGGGCCGGTGAGCCAGGTGTTCTGCGGCGGGGGGCACACGGTGGTCCTCGCAGGTGAGTTCCACCGCTGACATTGGAACTGCATCATTTTTGTTTATATCTAATGTAATAATATTCAATTAAATATATGCAAATGTCTGCATCTATTTAATGCAGACATTAAATATATGCTAGGAAAAGATGCACCACCATGCTAAATACGAAAGATAGCTAGGATAAGACGCTACACCATGCTAAGTACTAAAGATATCTAGGATAAGATGCTACCAGTTGCTAAGTACTATAACTAAGTACGACATACAATAAGTGCGTGCATTAAGTGCCAGGACGTAGAACACACAATCAGTGCGTATATTCGTAGAACCCACGCACATGTCATTCTCTGGTCGTCCGTTGGTTCGGTCACGCTGTCGTCGCCCCCCGCTGGCAGAAGAGGGGGTCTACACCTTCGGCCTGGGCCAGTTCGGGCAGCTGGGCCATGGGACGTTCGTGTTTGAGTCCCGATCCCCCCACGGGGTGGAGCACTTCAGGAGGGGGCGGGCCGCTGGGGTCTCCTGTGGGGAGAATCACACGGCCGTCATCACAGGTGAAGCAGGCAGACAGACAGACACGCACACACACACACACACACACACACAAACACACGGAGTCTCTCTTTAACACTGTCTCTCTCGTTTCTCCCGTTGTCTCTATCTCTCTCTATCTCTCTCGTTCTCTCTATCTCTCTCGTTCTCTCTCGTTCTCTCTCTCTCGTTCTCTCTCTCTCTCTCTCTCTCTCTCTCTCTCTCTCTCTCTCTCTCTCTCTCTCTCTCTCTCTCTCTCTCTCACACACATTGACACACACACACACACATCTGTCATTTAGCCATTCCCCCAGTATGTTGACCTGCCGTTGCCATGGTGATTCCCCAGAGAGCGGCCTGCTCTACACATTTGGAGATGGTCGCCACGGCAAGCTGGGCCTGGGGGAGGAGAACTTCACCAACCAGTTCCAGCCCACACTCTGCCCCCACTTCCTGCAGTACCGCGTCCAGGCAGTAGGTTGAGCTGTTGCACACAATTGACCTGTCGCTAAGTCATGCCCAAAGCAGACTGGATAAAAAAAACAAATGAAAAAATGTCAGCTGACAGTCCGTCAAAGCAGGTTTTGGAGAAATTTTGAATCCAAAGGGACTACATTACGCTATGGAGGGGCATATTCAAAACTTTAAATACATACAGAAGGTGACAAACTTAAATTCTGTTGGTATTCTGGAATTCCACACATTACACACTTGTCCAGTTGTGGCTTGGGAAAAGGGATGAAATATACCCCATTCTGCAGCCTCTCGGGATACCCACAGTCCGTGTTACATGTACCCCAAGCACATCGTTCGACCATGTTTCTTTTTTTTTTTTTACAAAAACAATATAAATCGACCATACAGATCAATCACGATTTGCATTTGAAAGCTTCACTCCTGTCTGAAGTAAAATGTTGTGCACCTTGTAGTTCCTCCAGGTGGCCCTATGTGCTGTGTAGAGGATAATGTACCTATAATGTACCTAATGCTAGTGTACACTAGCACAATTTCTTTCAGTTGGTTTGGCCAGTTGGTGTTCACTTGGTTAGCTTACTATTAGAAAATGAGTTAGTGAGCACACACGCACAATGTCCCAATAAACTTTTATAAAAATGAATAAACAGATATTTTCATCCCTTTTATTCAAATCAGATTACTCTAGCAATAAGAGTCAAGTAAAAAAAGATTCGGTTTGTATCACGATTTTTGACCCACGGTTCGATACATCCCACGATTTTTTTAAATTTAAAAAGCATTTTATTCAAACAACACTTATATACCAATTAACTTAATGTAACATTTGATAACAAATAATTTGGAATACTGAACAGATTTGAACAGGGAAAACAGAAAGAATACTATTAAAGTATAGCTACATTAATAAAGAAATAACCAAAGATTGCAGTTGGTGGATGCTTTTTGCTGGTAGGCAAAAACCCTGAACTGTTTGGTTGGTTTAGTCAAATATCCTTATTAGCGCTTCTTATTAGGCTATGTAGCTTAAATAATGACATAATCAGGCCGTATAGAATGCAACATGTTTAATAGCCTAACTTTCAATAGATGGGGAAAAACATGAGCGTCGCAATAACGGGGCATACGAGCAGCATATGTGTGTGTGCGAGAATGGCAGTGTGCGTATGCGTGTGTGAGTGACGTCAGCGAGTAGCACGTGTGTCTAGTGAAGAAGCGAACGAGTCCGGTAGAATAAAGTACCCATCCTGTCAATAATTGGTGGCCGCTTCATTCCGACCTATAAGCAGACAAACTGCCAGTCAAATCACACAAAACAATAGAGACAGGATCACCCAGGCAATTTTTTTCGCGCTTGTCCCACTATGGATAAATGTCGTTCATATCGCATATGAGGACTTCGACGGCTGTGGAGAAATGCAATCCTCCGTAGCCACGGAGAGCTGTCATCACAGAGAGGGCATCTCGTCGCATACTTACGGCATCGATAGGAGGGGGCGCTGTCAGCAGACTATTATTTAGACAAATCATTAGCAAATTTCAATCGGACAATTTGACCGGAGAGTTAGAAAGGGCATATCGCGCTTCTGTCTTCTCACACAGCGAGACAGGTTCGTGGCTTTGAGTGTCGCGATTTCGGTTTCGATACGAGTATCGTTACAGCCCTAGTATTCATATATATAATTTAGTTTTTTGACCACACGCTCCGGGACCCATTCCGAACATGTCCGCAACCCGCTTTCGGGTAGTGCCCACCAGTTGAGAAACACTGCCCTGCCCCAAGGCACTAGTTACGCCCTTGTTTTGGCTACGCTAACGACGTTAGCGCCTTCGCTAGCTTCTTCAGCGACAAAAATAAGTTGGTTTAAAACAAACAACTAAACGAGGGGTCATACTGGGATTAATATCGGTGAGTTGGCAAGGTGGAAAGAAATTTCGAACTTTAAAAGGTGAAGTTTGGCACGATTCCAAGCTAACACGTGTTCGCTTTGGCTGCTGTGGGAGGGGACTCGCTAAGACAAAAAGCAGTTGCAATGTCTTCATTCTATTTTTAATTCCGCAGAAAGAACGCTAGCAAGCGATTCAGCCACAAAATCTTAAAAGCGATTTAGCGGAAAATCTTAATATCAGTCAGTCTTAAAAAGCGATTTATCTGCAGAACTTAAAAGCGATTAAGCTGCAAATCTTAAAAGCGATTTAGCAGGAAATCTTAAAAGTGATATAGTGACAAAATCTTAAAAGCGATTTAGCCACAAAATCTTAAAAGCGATTTAGCCACGAAATCTTAAATGCGATTTAGCCGCAAATCATTAATATTGTCGCTTCTACCGTCAAGAGTATCCCAAGAGACCATTCATAAAAGTACAAAACGCAAAACGACGTTAAAACACAACAATTTCTTTTTTGGTGTTTCCTAGGCAGCATGCGGCGGCTGCCACCTGGTGGTGCTGGCACGACCCCGCGACCCCACCCTCGACCCCGTGACACTAGAGGAGGAGGACCTGACCGAGGACTACCTAGAGGGCGGCGGCCTGGAGATCCTGGGGGACACGGTCACCACGACAACCACCTCCACCCTCCAGAGGAGCCTCTCGGCCCGGGTCCGCAGGAGAGAGAGGGTGTGTGGAGGAACAGCTCCTGTTTAGGGCGGGGCAAGGGTGGTGCTCACACACAAAGACAGATAGACAGTCTCTGTCTCTCTCTCTCGCTTCGTCTCTCTCTTTGTATCTCGCCTCGTCTCTCTCTCTCTCTCTTTGTCTGTCTGTCTGTCTGTCTGTCTGTCTGTCTGTGTCTCTCTCTCTCTCTGTCTGTCGGTCTGTGTCTCTGTCTCTCTCTCTCTGTCTGTCTGTCTGTCTCTCTTTGTCTCTCGCTCTTATGTGTCGGGATTTGGATGAAGCACCACCTTAATTTGATCTCTGTTTGGACTTTATACATATCGTTTTTTTATTTTTAATAATCGTTTTAAAAAAAACATAATGTTTCAAGAAAGATAATCAAAGCGTATTTATGGGTTACAATACAAGATTTTTATTTCCAGAAGTGTAAAATCTTTCGACATTACGGAAAAGATAACGACAAAAGTGTAAAAAAAGACAAAAAACGTACGAGGGCGTTGACTTCTTCAAGACCATTGTTATTGTTATTACGTTGTTGTTGTTATTAGACTGTTTTTCAAAATGGCGCCTATAAGCCCATATATGGACCTTCCTGTACCTTCCTGTACCTAAAGCTGACTCCTCCACCTCTCCAGGAACGCTCCCCGGACCAGTTCGGCGCCATGTTCCGTACGCTGCCTGCCCGGACGCCGGCCTACCTCAACCCGCCCCTTCCTGTCCACACCAACACAGTCCCGCCCCCACGCCTGGCCCCGCCCTCGTCGCTGCCATTGGCCCACAGACAGGTGCACAACGGCATGCACCAACACCAGGGTACCTACCTCCGCGGACTCAGACTCCTCCCCCTCCTCTTGGCCCCGCCTTCTTCCTCAGACGCTCCTCCTCTTCTGACTCCTCCCCCTCGGATCCCCCGCCCTCTTGGCTCCGCCTCCTTCCTCTGGCCCATCCTCTTCCGATTCCTCCCCTTCTGATACCCCTCCCTCTTCTCTTTCGATTCTCTCATTGGACCAAACTTTTGCTCGTTATGAATTGAGTGCATTCATAGCTTTTTTCGGATGATCAGTGTGATTCTAGATTATGAGACGGTGTATTGTAGGACACACCGTCTTAAAGATAGCCTTCAATCGGTTGGGCTGTGCTAATTCTAGCTGAGGTAAAGTAATGTTGAAAGCTATGCTAACTATTTAAACGGTTGCGAGGTCGACAAACGACAACTATTAACGATGATAATACAAATAAATAAAAAGATAATGAAATCACTAGGGTATCAGGGTCTATCCCCGAACAAAAACACGAATTCAGACCGTCCGAATTTATCAAAAAAATATTCTTTACGAAAAACTTTATTTAAAATAATGTTTTACATCTTCGAATCTTGAATCTTTCTCCACATCACATCCCCCTTAACTCTTCTCAGGCAACACATCGGGATAAACACGTTCCTTAGACCCACGAACTCCCAGGGAACCAGGGGGACCGTAACCACGGCGACCCCCCGATCTCACGGTAGTTGTGCTGCTGTTGTTTTACCCTACAGAGGCTGACAGCGTTCTGGACGGACTGACGGACACAGACAGCGTCAGGGGGCTGGGGGACACCGCTGACTTCCTCAACATGGTAACCTCTAATTGGTTAATTAACTCTAATTGATTAATTGATGATGCATGTGAGAACATGACTGTGTGCTTAAAATATATACTATCTTAAAGGAGGGTATTATACAAGCCTGCATGCAGGAAAATCTGCCCTTTTAGTGACATCACAAGTGGGCGTGTCCACCTAGATGTATGACGGATAGATGAGCAGCGTTTGCTTCAGTGCACTGGATAGGCTGGTAGACTGATCTATCCAGCACACATCTAGGACACGCTTAGATGGTGTCAGAAGAGGCAGGTTTTCAAAACGGCTTGTAACGGCTCATTTGCTCAACGCCCTAAATGTAAATGTAGAATTTTAGCTTATTTACACCAAATCGGAATGGGTATTAACGTTCTTAACTGTGTTTCCCTAACAGACGCATCTCTTGAAGGTGGACCCCAACGATCAGTCACTAACAATGTCCCCCGTTCAAAAGGTCAGTCTTAACAAAATTTCTTACATTATCAAATGCTGTTGTTATAAAGGACTTGATCGTGATAACGGGGAGCGATATCGGTCAGACCAACTGTCAAATGATGATTGTATTTTGCTAAAGTCTCCCGTGTTGCTGATAATAGATTTTAATAAAAAATTTCGCCCGAGCAGGCGATGGAGAAATAGATCCAAGAACATCCGAAAACTTGCGATAATTATTAGATTCTATTCCCAGAACATCACTTCCTGTCCCATACCTGGTCAATCCGAACACACTTTCTTCTTCATGCACTCATTTTTATTTGATTTGACCATTTCCTTGCTTCTGTGTTTCTCTTTTCAAATATCATTCATTAATTTTAACGCATCGATCATGATTCATTAACTTCTTTAACACTTTAAATACCGGTACATTAATTAACCATTTATTAAGGTCAGTTAACGTAGTACTAAGCATTGATTAACAACAAGCTAACAATTAATCAACAGTTAACAAATGGACTAGAAACCATTAATTAACGTTGGCTTAAATTAGCATCAGCATTATTATAACATTAGCATCGTTTTCAGGGTTGTGGCCAAGGCTAACTATAATGCTATTAAATTGTGTATACATTAAGACCTTAGTTAACATGAACAATCAGTAAATGATGGATAGACCATTAATTCACGGTTAATCGTTAGTTAACGTAGTAACTTATATTAGCTGACTCATGGTTAATCAACGTAACCTTATTGTGAGGTGTTACCCTTTAACTCTTTACCATCTTTCTTTCTTTCTTTCTTCCTTTTTTTATTTTTCTCCTTTTCTATCTTTGTCTCTTTCTTTATTTTGTCTGTCTGTCTGTCTGTCTGTCTGTCTGTCTGTCTGTCTGTCTGTCTGTCTGTCTGTCTGTCTGTCTGTCTGTCTGTCTCTCTGTCTCTGTCTGTCTCTCTGTCTCTGTCTGTCTCTCTCTGTCTCTCTCTCTCTCTCTTTCTCTCTCCTCCATTCTGCTTGCGTCGGGGGGACTAGAGGAAGGGTAAGCACACCGACGATAAGGGCGTCCGAGGGGGGCCCAAGAAAGAGAACCGGGAGACCGGGATCAAGGGCCCACAGACCCCCTGGGGGCTCCAGCACTCAACACAGAAGGGGGACTGCAGCCCCCACCGGGCCCTGCCTACAGAGCTCTTAAAGAGCTGGGGCCAGTCGGACCCCCAGGGGCCCCGACCTTCATCCAATCCCCAGGGGCCCCGACTTTCATCCAATCCCCAGGGGCCCCGACCATCATCCAATCCCAAGGGCCCCCGACCTTCATCCAATCCCCATGGTTCCCAGAAATTGGACACAAAAAATCAGACTTTGTCACACCTTAAAACGAAAACGAAGGAAAAGGCACAAAGCGCCGCGGTTCCGGTCCAAAGGTCGGAGGTCGAGTTGGAACCCGCCGAGCTCAATCCGCCTCGCTCGCCCAAGGGAGCAAAGGCCAAAGGCCGGCCACTAATGGTTCAGACAAAACGCTCCGGCGGAGATCCAAAGTCTTCGGCCGACAAAGCGTCCAATCTCAAATCCGACGATGTGTCGTCACTTCCTGTCGATGACAGGAAGCCGACCCCCCCGGCCAGGAAACGACCGGGGGGGTGGAAGCAGGAAAAGGAATCGCTGAACAGGAAGGAGGCGGGGGAGGAGGGCGAGGCAAAGCCGTCGCGAGGACTCGGACCGGGCGTGGCCGGCGTCGTCATGGCGACCACCGCAGCCGCGGTTGCCGGCGCTGTCGTCGGGGGAGTAGTCACGCAGGTGGCATCTGGTTGGGACTCCCCCCCGGCCACCTCGCCAGACCGGCGGGAGAGAGAGCACCGGTCTCGGAGCGAGGAGGAGGAGCAGGAGGAGGAGGAGGAGGAGGAGGAGGAGCAGGAGCAGGAGCAGGACCCTTCTCCCAGGAGGCAGACCTCCGTCAGTGTCGAGACCCCTCCTCCTGGTGGTGCAGAAGGGGTGGAGACGGGAAGTGCCGAGGAGGAAGAGGTGGCGGCCACTACCAAGGGCCAATCGGAGAGCAGCGTGGCCGACATGCTCTCAGCCAATGAGGAGGAGGAGGAAGAGGAGGAGGAGGAGAAGGGGAAAGACACGAGTGTGAGCGAAGAGGAGGAGCAGGAGGAGGAAGGGGGAAGTCATAGCAGCTCAGTGGTTACAGCGAGAGAGGAGGAGGAGGAGGAAGGACGAGGTCTTAGCGGCTCTGAGGTCACAGGGAGAGAAGAGGAGGATGATGAGGAAGGACGAGGCCTTAGCGGCTCTGAGGTCACAGGGAGAGAAGAGGAGGAGGAGGAGGAAGGACGAGGCCTTAGCGGCTCTGAGGTCACAGGGAGAGAAGAGGAGGAGGAGGAAGAGGAGGAGGAAGGACGAGGTCTTAGCAGCTCTGAGGTCGCAGGGAGAGAAGAGGAGGAAGAGGAGGAGGAGGAAGGACGAGGTCTTAGCGGCTCTGAGGTCACAGGGAGAGAAGAGGAGGTGGAGGAGGAGGAGAGCTCCACCTTGCGGCCAACGGAGGACGAAGACGACGAAGACACCACCGACCAGCAGGTTGAGGAAGAAGAGGAGGAGGAGGAGGAGGAGGAGGAGGATGGAATGAAGGGCAGCTTGGCCGGGACAGAGGAGGAGGAGGAGGAGGAAGAGGGCGGGGAGGAGGAGGAGGAGGAGGAAGAGGCAGCGAGCAGGACGGAAGATTCTGAAACCCAGGGAGAGGAGGAAGAGGAGGAGAGTGCATCTTCGGAGGTGGAGGAGGAGGAGGAGGAGGAGGAGGAGACGGATGAGAAGGAGACGGGGAGCGCCACTGACGAAGAACCGGAGCAGGAGGAGGAGGAGGAGGAGGAGGAGGAGGAGGAAGAGGAGACGGATGAGAAGGAGACGGGGAGCGCCACTGACGAAGGACCGGAGGAGGAGGAGGAAGAGGAGACGGCGAGCAGCACCCAGGAGGAAGACGGCAGCGACGAAGAGGAGGGCAGCCAAACTGAGGAAGAGGAGGAGGAAGGAGCAGAGGAGGAGGAGGAAGGAGGTGAGGAAGAACAGGAGAGCGAAGACACCGAGGAAGAGGAGGAGGAGGAGGGAAGAGACAACAAAGAAGAGGAGGAGGAAGATGATAGTGAAAAGGAGGAGGAAGATGACAGTGAAGAGGAGGAGGAAGAGAGTAAGGAAGAGGAGGAGGAGGAGGAGGAGGAAGAGGAGACGGCGAGCAGCACCCAGGAGGAGGACAGCAGCGACGAAGAGGAGGGCAGCCAAACTGAGGAAGAGTGGGAGGAAGGAGCAGAGGAGGAGGAGGAAGGAGATGAGGAAGAACAGGAGAGCGAAGACACAGAGAAAGAGGAGGAGGAGGAGGGAAGAGACAAGGAAGAAGAGGAGGAGGAAGATGATAGTGAAAAGGAACAGGAAGATGACAGTGAAGAGGAGGAGGAAGAGAGTGAGGAAGAGGAGGAAGAGAGTGAGGAAGAAGATGAAGGGAAGGAGGAGGAGGTGGAGAAAAAAGGGACTAAATCCAGTGAAAAACAGAGCACCAAGTTGACCAATAAGAGCCAGCCCCCGTCCAGAAGGAGAGGCGGAGCTACCGGAGAACCGGAAGAGTTCTGGGGCGACGTGATGCCCCAATACCTCCACCTGAAATGACGGCCATCTTGACATCTTTACATTTAGGCCTTGTTCCAAAACGACTTACAACCGTTCACAAACACATTCACACACCGGCGGCAGAGTCCACCCCTCTGGGCGACCGCAACCTTCTGACGGGGATCCGTTCGGGTGAGGTGCCTTGCTCAGGGACACCTAGACACTAGGCCATCTGTACCGTGCCCAAGTCCGTTTGACACCTCTGCGCCCCTAAAGTCTAGATCGCAAGCCAACCGTGCACAAGTACAGTTAAATTCCGTGGCCTGAGTACACATCGAAGAGGTCTGCTCAGGCCACGGTACAGATGCTAATGAGCCGACACGCGAATCGTACTTCAGTACGGTACAGGTGTCAAACGGACATGGGCACGGTACAGATGTACTAGTGTGAGTGCGCCCTCAGTTACACCTCGACACTCAGCTAGGAGGAGCCGAGGATCGAACTAGCAACCTTACAGTTTCAAGTCAACCCGCTCCATGGAAAAGTGACTCACCGGTTGGGAATAACTCCTTAGCCAATGGACCAATCGGAGTGCCTTGTTTGATCACATGTAAATATGGCTGGTTTGTTATTTTTGTGTTACATTTTGTGTGTTAACTTTCGCAAGCGTGTATTGGTCTTTGCGCGTGTTCGTTTACATTTGTTAGTTTACATTTTATCAGATATTATATTAACAATGATAAATTGATATCGGGATTTCTTTTAAGCATCATTATTTATAATATTTCTTTATATTGATTTCTTCTCTACTATTTTAGTATTTATCTTCCTGTCGCCATTCATGTTGTGATATTGGCACCAGATATGTGTGCGAGACTGAGTGCATTTACTGCTGGTTCAGCCTGCTGACCACTGATTGGTCAACGCGCAACAGGTGTGCAGCCTCGGCCAGAGTCCAATCAGACTCAGGGACTATGTAAGGGATAATGTATAGAACGCCGGTCATTATCGAGAAAATAAGCCCCGACAGGGCGAACAGGACACCGACGCGCAGCGGAGGTGTCTTGCTTCGCCATGAAGGGGCTTATTTTACGATAATGACCGGCAAAGTTCTATACATTATCCCTCTTATTACACGGCTACTTCCCAAAACGAAACAATTTATTTACAATGTATTTGTTACCAGCATTCATAGTGTTGATCAGCAGAGAAATAGTCCGCCCAAGACGTTGACGTCGTCGCTTAGCAACCGACAGCGCTTGGGTTGATACATATCCCGCTTATTACATTGACAAGTTACCGGACTACGTGCGGAGTGATACCAAAGGCAAAAAGTCCTTTTGTTTACCTTGACAGCGGTCATTATTCATCCGTTGCCAATGAATTATCAAAAAATAATTCGCCGCCGGAAGTGGTGAAGTGCCCATGCAAGTGAACGGAACGTTGAAAAGACCCGTGTAATAAATATATTTATACCACGGTCTGCGGGAATACTCGATTCTGATTGGATGCAGGGTGTGCATTAACTCCTGATATACGGACACCTGGACAAGTAGTTCCGTCAAATTGTCTGTTTACCGTTCTCAATTAATGCGCTAGCTGGCGTATCGTCTCTAAAATAGTAGTAACCATAGCAACGGGAAACAAAACAAAGCTCAGCGGACTATAATACCTCCCGCTACCTCCCGTTCTAAAGTCGTAGCTATGGTCCGCCCTAATTACTGGAGGAGTGAACAACGTTTCCGTTGCATGAGAACCCAACGGGCGTGTAATGGTGGTTCCGGGTATTAGTCAGACCCTCAGGCGTAACCAGGGAAACAAATGTATGTTTTGTGGAAAACTTTATATTCAGATTGTAAAACGCATGAAAATATAAATTAATGGTCTTAATTTGGTCACCGTTGGTAAGTGACCGTGGTATAAGCGGGATAATGCCCTTCGAGGTGTCCATTATCAGGAATTAATGGACGACGTGGAGGCTTGAACCGTCCGACGCGAACCGTCCTCCGCTTCGCGTCGGACGGTTCACGCCTCCACGTCGTCCATTAATTCCTGATAATGGACACCTCGTCGGGCATTATCCCTTACATATTGTATAAGTAAAGAGTATTCATTGTTAAAGCCCTCAGATATGTGAGGGTATTTTGCCTTGATCTGTGAATGTTTACATTATGTCATACTTCGCGCCTGTAATCAAGATAGCAATCTTTTTTTTTGTACTTACTTTTAATTTCACTTAAATATGTAAATAAATGCATGTACATTTAAAAAACATCCTTTTTGCAGTGAATCTAACATCTTTGGAATCCTTTCTTATCTCATCCTTCCTCCATTCTTTGCTCAGTATAAATTTATATAAATTTAAAAACACAAAAAATTATATACATGTCAGAGGTCATGATAATTAAAACAGGAAAAACATTGAAATGCCAGTGGATTAAGTTCGATAAACTAGACGCAAACGGGATTTTGTGATTAACATTTTCCTCCCAGTGTGTAAAGCGTGTGATTGGTCATTGCCAGGTAAGAGGCGGGACTTCCCCAATGTCCACCCCCCCTTACCCCTTCTAGTCACGTGGCCCTCTTTGTTGCATAATCCTTCTTGTAATCCCAGTGTAATCCAGGCTCAATCCCATTAGCAGAGTAGCAGAGTAACATGGAAAGTCACTCCATGGGCTGCATCCCAAATCGCATACTTTTCCTTTGTTTACTTCTACCGCAGCCAACCCTTACAGAGTACGCACCGTTGCACCAAGTATGCATATAATTGGGACGGACCCCAGGTGATTTCTCTGATAAGCAAACTAGTGCCACCCATGTATCTTCTTCTGCAAAGCATTGTGGGTAAGAAGCGCACACTGCCTGTTCCGTACTTTTTATCTGGACGTACTGAATCTATTCCTCCCGTAATAAATAATGTGGTAGCATGGGTATTGGAACACAGCCTTAGTCTCCTGTATATCAGTTAAACGATTCTTTGTTCGATAGCGGTAATGTGTTTGTTCCGATTTATGTGTCAAAGCACAAGAGGTAAAGTTCGGAATCTCCCAGATTTATATTTATATTTTTTTCCTGAAACGAGCTGAACATTTTTGTGACATTAACGACGCTGTTTCGATTTCTCTCGTCGATAAACCCGGACTCTCAGGTCTTTAGCGTCAAAGCTCTGAATAAGGACGAAGACGAGGATGAGGATGAAGACGATGAGGATGACGACAATTACGAAGAAGAGCAGATCGCGTCGGCGGAGACGGGACCGCACCCCCCACCCATCCCCGTGATGTCAACGCCCACCGCCGGCCATGACACCCACACTGCCGTAAAAAATATATATATAACACAGATTCATAATCGCAGCAATGTCTAAACTTTATCTTTCTTAAAGGTGATGTTTGGCTTTTCACACTTTTTACGTTAACGCGGTTTCTAGGGACCGTCGGCAGAGCCGCAGGACAGCCCCTTACCTGACACAGAGACAAAAGGTGCGTAGAGGGAGAGGGGAGGTTCGCTGTAGAGGTTATTAAGACGTCGTAGAGGTCACGGTTTCTTCCCTGGGGTGTTTGGGGAGTATATCCTTGAGATGGACCGACCAATCAGGGCGGCTTATCTGATAAGAGGCGGGATGAATACACAGTTTTCAAAGACTACAAATATGTCCGCCGCTGGCGTAATTTGCGCTTTGTCTGGCGAAGCAACGCTAGTTTTACATCAACGGCAGTCATTTTTGTAGTTTTTTGTTTGAGAATGGAGCTTATGAAGAGATATAAAGGTAAAATGGACTAGATCTACTAATCTTATACTTAACTTATCAACATGTCTCGACAGCGGGATAATGCCAAAGACTGAGGTTAATTTATAATTGAATCAAGTAATGATAATTTATAATTAAATACATATCCATGTTTACATTTTTAAATTAATCAACTTTAGAAATTGCCAGGATTTAAGATTCAACTTAAACTTCCATCCTTTCGTTTATGCGTTTTTGAGCCTATTTCTTGGAATTATACGTTGTAAATGTAAACAAATCTATGATTGTGTACATTGAATCATATTCCTTGATGTCAGCAGCTTCTGAAATGAGAGAGGCCCCCGACCCTGCAGTGGATGAGAAGACTAGTGTCATCACCAAACCAACCAATGGCAGCGCAGACATCCCATCAAAGGATCAATTAGGGCCTGACAAGAAGGTGGGACAATGTCACGCGTGGATGACAAAAAAAATTGACTTGCCCAAAGGCATATTTTGAAAAGTTTATATATACTATGAATAAAATATATAATATATATATATTGTGTATAAAATCTATTTAAAAAATATATCTATGGTATGTATAACATTTATTAAAAAAATCTATCTATATTAATCATAAAATATATATAAAAACATTTGATATTATGTAAAAAAAGTATTTTTAAAATATATCCATATTAAGCATAAAATACATAATTTTTTTTATCTATTATGTATAAAATATATTTAAAAAATGTATATATATTTTTTATATGTTTTTTAAAGCGGTCAATTAAATTAAACCTGCTTTGTTTAGCTTTAAAGATTGAAATATAAAGTGCTATTTGATTCATAAAGCACAGCATTGTTAGCGAATTATGCTATGAGGCTAACAATATTGCAGTCGTTAATTCAAAAAAATACCTATTCGTAAATGTACTAGCAGTAGCTAGCTGCGTTCTCAGAAGAAACATGTGCACTACATACAATCGGGCATCGAACCCGGATCCCAATCAATCCCAGCCTGTCTCAAACCCCGCCCATCATAAAGAAACATTCACCATTTTGTTTCTCCCCAGCCTTCCCTCTTCCGTCCGCTCTCCCTGAACCGGTCCGAGCCGCCCGAGAAACCAGACCTCCACGTCCCTGCAGCCGCCGGCCCCTCGGTGGCCCCTCCCCCGCCTCAGGCCCCGCCCCCGCCTCCCAGACGCAGGGGTGCACGCTCCAGCACGTGCACTTTATTTTAAACTTCCGAGTGAGGAAAACGGAAGCCTATTCTGGAAGACTCTCTGCGTGTCTGTGGCCCTTTAAAAAAAAAAAAAATGTGATGATGATGTGAATACGACGGGAAGGTGCTGTCACACCAAAATTGTACCAGGGGCGAAAATTGTACCGCCTACATAATTCATGTTTGAAACATTACGTCATCGTTCAACGCGATTGTCCGTTGCCAGGCAGGCTTCAAAAAACATTCGCACTCATGTCGCCAAAGACAAAATAACATCGTACAGATAACACTTTTTTTTACTTTATATTTTTATTGTATTGAATTTAGCTAGTAAACTGAGTGTTTCAAGTGTATCATAGTCTAGCTAGCTTGTGTTGATACTCAGTTTACTAGCTAAATGCGACTAAACAATTACATACAATACAAATATAAAGTTAGCAACGCAAATAAATGTCATTTGTAAAATAAGTGTTATCTGTTTAATGTTATTTCGTCTTGTGACGCTCAATGAATGAGCGCGAATGTTCATGAACCTTCTTACGTCATCGTTCGACGCGATCGTCCGTTTCCAGGCAACGTTCGACGCGATCGTCCGTTGCCAGGTAGGTTTGGAATTTTTGAACGCAGATTACGTAGGCGGTACAAAATTTGCCCCGGTAAAATGTTGCTGTGACAGTGCCCCTTTTAACTCTAGGTACACCAGCGCAGGAGCAAACCAGCGTGCAATGACACCTTGTCTCCACCAGAGTTCATAATTTAGTTGAAAATAATAATATTGAGGTTCGTTCCCGTTGTTATTGCCAGGGCAGAGTAAGACGCAAAGGTTAAAATTATCCTTTGGACCTCTTTATGATAGCTCAAGAGCCATAGGGTGCATGCATGATATAAGTTTGTCTGCATACATTGAATTTTGAATTTCATTTATGAATTTATTTCTGAATTTAGTGATGCCCCCCACCGATATAAATACCTTTTTGAATGTCGTGTGCACAAGTACCATGTTTACCGGTTAGTGACGACGACAACAAAAACTGTGTGTGCCTTCTTTTGTAAACGAAACCACTAGATTTGAACCACTCATTTGCAGCGACTTTACTGTGTGGTGTGTCATTACATTGTGTGGTGTGTGTGTGTGTGTGTGTGTGTGTGTCAGCTTTTTGGAAAGATGGTATATCAAAGTGGCACATTTTTATGTACACTGAGTTAAAATGTTTGTGTTTAAACAATTATGAGGATGTACATAATATTTATTGTGAAATCTTGCACATTTGCACTTTTCATAGGTTTCACGTGTATGTTACAGAGGAGGTGCATGTGTGATATTTGATGAATATGGTAAAAAAAAGTGACCTGTCATTTACTTTTCATTGTTTTTTTGTGAATACCAGTAAAGCCT
Organism: Gadus morhua; assembly: GCF_902167405.1. NCBI lineage: Eukaryota > Metazoa > Chordata > Actinopteri > Gadiformes > Gadidae > Gadus > Gadus morhua. The sequence goes on from NC_044054.1 coordinate 7,920,236, forward strand.
TTTTCATACACAGTATATTATCTTATTCTCTTGTTATTTTTGCATTTACATTTAGGGCGCTAGCACATGCTTTTATCCACACCGACTTACAATAAGTACATTTGTCAGAAGAAAGAGAAACAACAATGTATCGCTGTCGGTACAGTAAGGATGTTCATATAACCAAGTGGTAAGCACTAACAATCACTAGGTTAACCCATTCCCTTTATACAACAAAGATAGCTAACGAAATACTATAACTAAGTACGTCATATAGTAAGTGCGTACATTAAGTGCTAGGTCTCTCTCTCTCTCTCTCTCTCTGTCTCTGTCTCTGTCTCTCTCTCTCTGTCTCTCCCTCCCTCCCTCCCTCCTGCACTTCCACTCCTACACCGACCAGTGGCAGCACCCCGCAAAACCGGCCCAGCGACGCCCTCTCTCAGACTCCACGGCGCCGCAGTCTGACAGTCGGGACGGAAGTCGGCGCTCCGCTTTTTCCTCCGCTTTGTAAATACAACAACTCGTCCTCGTTTATTAAAGGATCACCGACAGACCGCCAGGATGGAAGAATATCACCCGACTGACGAGGTTTGATCGCACACTGTTCACCATTAACAGACGGATAGTATTAATGGTGTATATAGTATATCCAGGGCGGAGCGTTACACGTCATGTCGTCGCCACTAAAGTTAATGCAGTGCTTTTTTGGGCCTCACTTTGCATTTAAAAACGTGTTTTCTCTCCTCTAAATGTCTCCAAATAGGTGTTTTGTTCAGTCCGTGATGGTCTTATGATGTGATGATTCTGTCGTGTGTGTTTTCGATCCACAGAGCTCGTTCAACCCCGATGAAACCACCATCACCATCAAGGAGGTAAACGTCAAGCCGCAGTTCTTAACCAATGATCATTAATTAGAAACGTTACACATAATGACGCATCGATTAGGGGGGGTGGTCTGCTGACAGTGTGAGCGGTCAGCATGAATCAGCTGGTGTTGGACACACACTTCTCTCTCTCTCTCTCTCTCTCTCTCTCTCTCTCTCCCCCAATCCTCAACCATTCCCTCTCACACACGCACCCAATAAACTATATGCATTATGAAGCCAAGTCATTATCCACAAAATGTACTTTTTAATGGATCCAAACACTGCCTATCGTAACACTTCACCACTGGTGGCTCGAGATCAGAACTCATAACGTTAGTGTGTGTGCAGCGTTGGGATTGAATCCCCTTCGCTAAAAATACCATCTGATGACGATCACATGACTCTAAGGCTACACTGTTCTCCTCCTCCACCTTGTGTCTCTCTCTCTCTCTCCCTCTCGCCCTCTCGCCCTCTCTCTCTCGCCCTCTCTCTCTCCAGTGCATCGACAGCATCATGGGCCGGGTGGACTACAATCAGCAGCAGGTGAACAAGTGGACCTCGTCCATCTGCGAGCTGTCACTCACCCAGCTGGCCAAACAGGGGAAGCCCTACAAGTACATTGGTAGGTCAGGCCCCGCCCCCTGGGCCGCGTTCCAACACTTTCACCGGTGCCCCATGTCACCATTAGGGATGGGGATCGAAACCTGGTTCTATCAAGGACCCGGTTCCACTTGTCAAAACCCGAAAATCATTAACGTTTGGGCTTATCGATACCACTATCGAGTCCCGTCGTTCATTTATTATTTTCTTTGTCCCGTAGGTCCTGTAACGTAATGTTGTGTCCCTCGAGTCACGTCACGGCATCAGCGTGTCCACCAATGTTTTTGAATGGAATTGTTAGCAAAAGGGTATTACAAGTAAAAGGGTGTGTGTGTGTGTGTGTGTGTGTGTGTGTGTGTGTGTGTGTGTGTGTGTGTGTGTGTGTGTGTGTGTGTGTGTGTGTGTGTGTGTGCGTGGCGGCAGTAGCTTAGGATGTTGAGCGGGTTGACTGGTAACCTGAAGGTTGCTGGTTCGATTCCCCGGTCCTCCTAGCTGAGTGTCGAGGTGTCCCTGAGCGAGACGCCTCACCCTGACTGCTCCTGACGAGCTGGCTGTCGCCCTGAGGGGTCGACTCCATCGTCTGTGTATGAACGTGTGAATATGTGTCTCTGTCTCTGTGTGTGCCTTTGTGTGTCTCTCTATCTACGTGTGTGTCTTTCTTTTTTTTCTCTCTCTATGAGTGTCTCTCTCTTTCGCTCTCTCTCTCTCTCTGTGTCTCTGATTCTTTGAATGAATGGTTGTAAATCGATTTGGATTAAAGCGTCAGCAGAATCCCTTAAATATAGAATTCAATATATAGTGTAAGATTAAGGGTAATGCCACCATTTAGATTTTTTGTCAGAAATTTGCAAATCTTGCTCCTATTTAATGTGCATTAATTGCATATTAATATGTGTGTATTAATTTAAAAGTGGTAATTTAATGTGTGTGTGTGTGTGTGTGTGTGTGTGTGTCTTCAGTGAACTGTGCGGTGATGCAGAAGTGTGGTGCCGGACTCCATACGGCCAACTCGTGCTACTGGGACACGGCCATGGACGGTAAGCACCTGCTCTGCTACCTTAGCTTTAGCCTCTTAGGGAGGGAAACTGGGGACATCTTCGAATAGTCAAATCTCCTAACCTTCATGCCTCCTTTACTTAACCTTTGTGGAAAACGTCATCGGGTCAAGGAGATGAAAAGGTGCTTCCTTTCGAACATAGGAAAAGACAGCGCTGTTTAAAATGAATTCGACTCCACTTTTCCTAACCGACGTCATTGCACGACGGGGAGTATTGCTGACCTCTAGCTTCTCTGCGGTGGAAATACAGTTTTCCGAAGTTGGTCTACATCAAGCTCATTTTTGATCCATGCTTTCTGGTCCTATTGATTTCTATCAGGTTGTCGCCAACAGTGTGAATCACTTATGTTCGGACTTGGCCGAAAATATTTTAGGCCACTTGAATCCCAATTCACATGTGAAAAAATAGAGGCTCAACTTGTTTCATGTGGAAATTAACTGCCCCTAGTAGTCTTTCTTAAATGTGAAGTCGGCATTTTATTTTCTTACGGTGTATATTGTGTGCTTAATTACCAGCGATAAATGATTTCCTTTAGATTCAAATTAAATGTTTCTGGAAATGCTATCCATTATTATCAATTGTATTTTCTTCTCTACTCTTCTTCTGCTTTACCGCGTCTCTCATGCGTCTTCGCGTAGAGCAGGGGTCAGCAACCTTTTCAACATGCAGTGCCATTTTGAAGTTTTCTTGTTAATCAGTGTGCCTTAAGCAACAATATATTAAAAATCAAGCTGAATTATGACTAGGGCTGGCCCGAATTATTCGAATATTCGAATACTCGTTCGGAAAATCAGTATTCGGAGCTTTGTTTTTGTTTTTTTTCACGTACGTGACGTTACCAGAGCGAGGGAGGCAAACTATAAGCGTCAGCGACACCAAGCAGAGAAGCGAGAGAGGTGGCGGAAGAATAGATATCTTGTTTCCCTTTACTTTATAACACAACATTAGCGGGATCTCTGGAGGAAAAGTAATACTTAAAACCTTAGCTTAGTTGTTTGTTTACGTTCGCTGTACAGCGCCGCGCTAATCAACTGTGACTGGCTTGCTGCAGAGCGTGAGCGTCTTGGGAATACCCAATCAATATAATGGATATAATATGGACTCATAAGACAATCAATATTCGGTATTTGTTATGGATTTATTGTACAAATTCCCTGAAAAGATGCACGTTCCAGGATGAATTGAAAAGCTCCCGTAAGGGCTGAGATGGCAGAGAACAGCTGATTTGGAACGGAGCAACAGCTGTTCGCTTTCACGGGGAAATCTAAGGAACTTCAACCTACTTAGGCCTACTAATTAACGTTCAAAAGCTATTAAATCTTCAACAAAATATGCAAATACTATCAAAATCGGTTCCAGGGAGTATATAGGGATTATTAATGTTGTCTTTGATGGTGTTTTTTTCTGGAACGAGTATTCGAATATTCGCTCGGAAAAACCAACGAGTATTTGAAGCCTGAAAAAATGGCATTCGGGCCAGCCCTAATAATGACACAGCGACCAAAAACATTACCAGAAGACCTGGAATTGTACTATTTCCATATAGTCCACAATCATGCATCAACATTTTAAATGTTTTTCTGTTGTTATATTTGCAACATGGGCTTACAAATTATAATGACATATGTCCCATCTTAAAACCACATTTTCAGAATTTCATTCAAAAACATATTTGCACTGTGAGAAATGTAAATATCGAGAATAGGGGCCCTATCTTGCAACCGGCGCAATTTACTTAATCACTGGCGCATGTGTCGTTGCTAGTTTGCAACTGGCTTTTCCCTCCTGCGCCACGCGTCGGTAAATTAGGGAATGATCTTGCGCCCCAAGGGGCGGTTCAGCGAAAGGAGGAGGCATGTTCTGGGGCAAACGTTGCCTGGTGCTATTTTGCAGTTTCAGAAACCACTTGCGCCACAAACCAGGAAATACCTGGTTTAAACTCAGTGGTGCGTTGGTCAGATGCTATTTAAAGGGCGCATGCATAATGTTGCTTGTGCACCTCGCGCTTACACTTTGCTTTTCTCATCTACCTAGCCACACATTCTTGGTAAATTATTTGGGAAAGAACAGCTGAAACAGCGGTAATAAGTTGTTCTTTTAAATCAATGCATCTGCAAACACCGTACAGCAAACACCTATTTTCTGGACACAGACATCGTGTACATGCCCATAACTTTTAGGATTGATGAGTATTTGATCGTGAGAAAACATTGTTTTACCGCGAGTGAGTGTTAAAAAGAATGAATGTATGCGGGCGCGCGTGTGTGCCTCCATCTGTTTAAACACACGCAAACTAAACACGTAACGCATAATACAGTCCATGGCAATGCATATTAACGGGGGGACACACACGCATTTTAGGAACACAAGTCGATAACGATAATGCATACAATACTGATAAGAAACAATGTTTATAATGTATTGCGTACATCATTAAATAGAACAACAGTTAGCGCATATATGTTATATCATCTAAGTTTTCTTTGCCGAAATTTATTTGAGGACTCCCGTATTATTTGGCCAAAAACTGAGCCATTTGAAGATGAAATCCATGTGCATCTGTCTCAACGGAGACTGCAGACGCGAAAATATATGAACAAAATATGAACTCGCCAGACTCAAATGCGCTCATGGCTCTTAAAGTGGATGGGAGCTGGCACTCTCATTGGTTTATTGCACGTTACGCCCAAACCACACCTACGGGTAATCAGGCTACTTCAGACCAACCCTTTTTATATTTGTGCTGGGCGTAGGAGTCATTTTTCGCGCCGGTAAACTAGCGACATCGCCATACAACTTCCCACAAAGCTACTTGCGCTTGGCGCTTCTCACTTGTGTTTCAGACCGTTAAAATAGAGCCCTAGATGAGAATTTTGGAACCATCCACCTCAATAACTTTAAGACATGTCCAGCTCTGCAAAACCATATGAAGGCGATGCATACAGGCCACTTGCAACAATATTGTAAATATTTCTTCCATTTCAGAACACTGCTTTCTTTAACTAATTTAAACATATTTGCAATTTGGAAATGTCCAAAACAGAAGAAAGTGCAAAAAAAAATCGACAGTAATGATTATGCTGCCGCATTGTGCTAAAAAAAAAGAAGTTTTTTTTTTTTTTTTAAGTGTGCCAATGAATATGCTGCCCTGTGCCAGTGGTGGCGCATATGACTAGGGTTGCCGACCCCTGGCTTGTTGCTTTAAATATTGCCGCCGTAAAGGATTATGGGGTACCACTATTACCTTTCCTTTAGTAAAGGTTGCGAAGGAGTAGTCTAGGATAAAGGAGGGGTAAGGGAAGCATCAAGGCTCCTTTCCTAAGCATATTTAGAATTTGAACCACCTTTCCTCCAAACACTTCCGGGTCATCTCCATAGGAAAGGAAATTTCCTATGCAAAAAAGAGAATTCATAGAGGCCCTGGGTCTTGAATCTGCTTACTTTGGTATAATCCGTTTTTTAAGCCTGATGTATTGATTTTGTTAATCTCATTGTTAATGACAGCTCGTTAAGGGGGAGGTTAGGGTTGAGGTGGGTTACCGAATGATACCTACAAGTTAGCTAATGGATATTGGCTTTCGGAAATGGCACAGCTTTTAAAGCGCTCTATTTTCTTTTTGACAGAGGTCAAAAACATTGAAATTACCTTGTTTTCAGAGTACAATATTAAAAGTTTCAAGTATGTTTACATTTTGACATACTGAAATGAATGGCTTCGACATTTTTACGAAATTTAATTGCTTTTAAAAATGTAACCAAATTAAAAGGCTTTTTACAAATGTAACTAAATCAAATGGCTTTTAAAAATCATTTAGTTGAAAAGGCTTTTAAAGATTAAAAAAATGGGTTAGGGTTGCATCCCTAGATTTCAGTGTTTGGTTTGCTTTGGTCTCATGATGATTCTTCCTCTTCTTCTTCATCTTCATCGTCATCTTCTTCATCATCTTACAGGAAGCTGTACCGTCCGATGGGAGAACCGGACCATGTACTGCGTGGTCTGCGTGTTCGCTGTGGCCATTTAGAACACACACACGCACACACACACATGCATTCCCACACTCCAACACACACGCACACACACACACACACACACACACACACACACACACACACACACACACACACACACAGGGCACCACTCACAATAACACACCACCGCCGCCGCCTGACATGCAGTGCAATGTGTTCTATCCACCACTAAGGGGCGACAAAGCACCACCGTGGGTGAAATTACAATCGTCTTGTAGACCGTTAAACCTTTGTAGTTTGTAGTGCAGTGTGGTGTGTGAAACGTATAACAGGACACTGTTCGGAGATAGTACAGATTCATGTAACCGAGGGGGTGGGGGATGAGATGGTGAACAGGCAATTCCTGGAAATAAACATTGACTTTTTTTTCCAACATGTTATTCTTGGGTCGTTTTTTGTTCCAAGTTGATGTTCCGAAGTACACTTTAAGTGGTCGTTTTGTTTCCTATAAATCTATGCAGTTTCACTGTTTGGAAACATTTGAATGAAAGTATTACGTAAACTGAGTTATTTTAGTATGGTGTATTTATGTATATATGTCAATTTCTCTCTCTCGATTTATTGATGTATATGTAAATATAATTACACGTTATTTTAACTTTATTATTATTACAATTACTATTTCTATTCATGTTTCAAAACATGTAATATTTGAGAGAACTTCAATTCTGGTTATTTAAATGAAACGATTCCTTTTAGAGCTAGGTTAAAAATAAAACTGAGTTTTGGTATCCCTGAGAAGACCAAAACTTGCTTTTTTATATTGTTTTAATCAACCTATTAGAATCTGTCTAAAAAAGGAGAGTTTCAGTATCATTGAGAAGACAAAACACATTTTAAAATAATATATATTTTTATTAATCAAACAAACTTTTCATTTACTTTTCCTTTATCCTTTATCCGTTATTAAGAGGTATAAAAGGCATAAAAATATCTATTTTTTAAAGGTGCATGGAAACTGAAACGCAAAAGCAGAAGCAGTTAATATTGCAAGCAGCCAACTTGAAGCAAGAAATGCCGCTGTTTTGCAAGGTGGAGCAGAGAGAGGAACCGGGAGGGGGGAATTCAACGACACGCTACACAACAGCACTGTTGTTGTTGCTCAAAGTAGGCCAGAATTGCGTTTGGTTTTGCAGTAATAATTGTTCCTCTGAAATATATCTTTATGCAGAAGTGGCAGAAGTTCAGTACATGGCGTTACAATCTCAACTTTATACAAAAAAACACATATCTATGATAAAAGAGTGTGGGAATCAATGAGTCAGCCAATTGTACAGGAGTATTATTAGATTGAATTAGCCTGGTTGGGCCATGACACCGGGGTAACCCCTACTCTTTGCGATAAATGTCCTGGTATCTTTTATGACCTCAGTGAGTCAGGACCTCTGTTTTACAGTCTCTCCTCCGAAGGACGGCGCCTTCCACAGCAGTGTCCCCGTCACTGCACTGGGGCATCGGGATTGACGAGTCAAGGGTCCAGAGGGAAGTGTGCCACCTATTGGCAACCACCCGACACGACTTACAGCACCTGGTATTCCCAGGCGGTCTCCCATCCAAGTACTAACCAGGCCCGACCCTGCTTAGCTTCCAAGATCAAAAGAGATCGGGCGTGTTCAGGGAGGTATGGCCGCCATTTACAATAACATATATAGGCATAGAGAGAGGGAGAGAGAGACACAGACAGAGGCCTATGCACCTCCATACATCATCTTAATGCTCAAAGGAACAAAGCCCTTATATTTTAATTTTAATGAGCAGATTGATCCGGATAAGACTGGGAACCGGCAGATAAGGTCTGGCTCTCGGTACGAGATAGGCCGACCAATCACAAGTGTTTAACTAATTTAAGGGACGGAATACATTTTGAACCTCAACAACAATCAAAGATTGCTGCCGCTGATGTAGCACGGTCGGTTGATTCTGCTATCATGATGTTACTAAATGAACCAGACGCTATATATTCACTAAATGAAGAACAGACGACAGCACTTAAAGTATCAATTAATTTAGTCTAACTTGATAGGTTAACTTCTATGTTCAAGTAAACAGACTTGTATTCATTAGTTTGTACTTTGTCATGTGTTCGACCACTTCATGCATTGTTCTTCAGAAGCGTCAGCTGTTGCGGTGACGTGCGTCATGTCAGCTGATGTTACGCTTCTGAAGGAGACAGCAGGAAGTAGTTAAGAAATGTCGAGGTACAAACTAATTTACATCAGTTGAGGAGAGAGATGTATTTCATTCGATGAGTCGTTCGTTCTTGTCGCCATTTTGATCGGTTTTGCCAAGTTAGAAGTTCTCCTTGTTGAAGATGAACTCCACGCCTCCCTCGGAGTGGGACAGACACTGTCGGGCCAGGGCCTTCCCCAGCACGGTGGGGCCACACAGGAACACGCCCACTTTGGTCCTGAGGATGGAAACCATGGCACCACAATTTGAGTGGGGACCATTGCATTTAGATTATATCAAGGGGGATTCTGCAGACGCTTTTATCCAAAGCGGTTTGTATTACAACGGTTCATGCACACATTCACAACCCGATGGCGGAGTCGACCACTCGGTTACATGCTGCCATTCCGACATGCTGCCAGTCAGAAATGCCCCCCATTCCGACATGCCCCCATTCCGATACCTTTTAGTACCCTCACTCCGACAATCTACCAATCCGTGGCGCCAACTATAGGTCAACATTGGGGCGCAATAAATATTTCGTGTTCAGGGTGTAACGTTGCATAGGGACGGAGGGACATGTCCCGACCAACTATGGGAAAGAAAGGATTGTCCCTACCAATATTCCTATTACTTAATATATGGGTTCTTAAGCCACGCACGATGGGCACGAGCATCGAATAAAGATTCACTTTGGTCGCCTGAGCACGCTCGCACAGGAGCAGACATGAACAAACACACACACACACACATACACACACACACACACGAGTATATACAATATCCTCATGACATTATGTAACTGTAACTGTAGCCCATGGAAGTTTACCCAGGATGCTTTGCACCGATGTTGGTGAACTCGTTGTCCCAGTTGGGCTTGCCGTAGAGGGTCTTCTGCTTCAGCCCCGTGATTGGGTCATTCTCCGCCTCGTGGTGGACCCGGAAGTGGGCGGCCTGGGACAGGAAGTGATCACAATATTTGAATGTTTGAATATTTCCAGCGTAATTCATAATACTGGTACTACTTTTTGCTACATGTCATTGTAATACTATGGCAATGATATATACTACTACATTTACATTCAGGGTGCTTAGAAGACAATATATCGCTGTCGTTACAGTAAGGATGTTCATAGGAACAAGCGGCAAGCACTAACAATCACTAGGTTAACCCATTCTCCGTACACAACGAAGATAACTAGGATACGATGCGACATGATGCTGGGTACTACTTTTAAGTGCCAGGACATACAAACACACAATATGTGTGTACGTTAATGCCAGGACGTACAACACACAATAAGTTCATACATTAAGTGCCAGGAATTTGACTTTGACAACCATACAATGAGTTCGTAAGGGTGGTGTTTTCAGGAGAGTAAGGGAGGAAGGGGGTAAGGGGGGAGGCTAGGCTAACTAGCGAGCTAACAACAAGCTAACCTCGTTTTCCTTCCAGCGGGTGAGGTAGATGTTGTAGTTCAGGAAGTCGGCCAGGCCTTTCTCTGTCATCTGGCCCTCCAGGGATTGAAGAAGGTCAGCAAACCACTCAAAGGCCTGGGTCTCTGGGCACAGCCAGTAGAAGTAGATCTGGAGGGTGGAGGAGGAGGACAGGGAGGAGAGGAGGGTGGAGGAGAGAGTGGCGGAGAAAGTTACGTTTCATTTATATTTAGGGGATTTTGCTGACGACTTTATCGAAAGCGACTCTTTAGGAGAGTTAAATCTGATATTTTCATCTCTCTCTCTTTCTCTCTCTCCCTCTCTCTCTCTCTCCCCCTCTCTCTCCCCCTCTCTCTCTCTCTCTCTCTCTCTCTCTCTCTCTCTCTCTCTCTCTCTCTCTCTCTCTCCCCCTCTCTCTCTCTCTCTCTCTCTCTCTCTCTCTCTCTCTCCTCTCTCTCTCTCTCTCTCTCTCCCCTCTCTCTCTCTCTCTCTCTCTCTCTCTCTCCCCCCCTCTCTCTCTCTCTCTCTCTCCCCCCCCCCCCCTCTCTCTCTCTCTCTCTCTCTCCCCCCCCCCCTCTCTCTCTCTCTCTCTCTCTCTCTCTCTCTCTCTCTCTCTCTCTCTCTCTCTCTCTCTCTCTCTCTCCCCCCCTCTCTCTCTCTCTCTCTCCCCCCCCTCTCTCTCTCTCTCTCCCCCCCCCCCCTCTCTCTCTCTCTCTCTCTCTCTCTCACTCTCACTCTCTCTCTCTCCCCCCCTCCCCCCCCCCCTCTCTCTCTCTCTGTCTCTCTTTCTCTCTCTCCCCCCTCTCTCTCTCTCTGTCTCTCTCTCTCTCTCTCTCCCCCCCCCCCCTCTCTCTCTCTCTCTCTCTCTCTCTCTCTCTCTCTCTCTCTCTCTCTCTCTCTCTCTCTCTCTCTCCCCCCCCCTCTCTCTCTGTCTCTCTCTCTCTCTGTCTCTCTACCTTCTTGGTGAACACGTCCTCCTGTCCCTGGGAGGTTTGGTACCAGACAGACTTGAGGACGGAGGCAAAGGGCGTGACCCCGATGCCGGCCCCCACCAGGACCACCACCTCGTAGCGGAACACGTCCTCACTGGCCGTCCCGAAGGGCCCGTCGATGGCCAGCCTGGGACACACACAAGTACACACAGGATTACACACATATGAGAGCAAACACACACAGGAGCAGACATGAGCACACACACACGTGATCAGACACACACACACACACACACTTGATCAGACACACACACACACGTGATCAGACACACACACACACACACTTGATCAGACACACACACATATATGAGAGCTCACACACATGTCCCGAAGGGGCCGTCGATGGCCAGCGTGGGACACACACACACACACACACACACAAACACGTGATCAGACACACATGACACACACACTCACTCACTCACACACACACACACACACACACACACACACACACACACATGACATGAACTAACATGAGCGCACACACACACACATTAGTGCACAAACACATGATTAGACATGAGCACACACACATGACATGAGAGCACACACACATACACACGCGAGCAGACATGAGCAAACACACAAACACATATATGAGAGCACACACACATATATGACAACACACAAACACATGAGCACACACATACACAATTATATGAGAGCAAACACACATATATGACAACACACACACACACACACACACACACACACACACACACACACACACACACACATATATGAAAACACACATGAGCACACACGCATAGACATGAGCACACACACATAGATACACATGAGTACATACACACATCAGTGGAGAGGGAGGAAGGTCCTCCTTAACATTGTTGAGAATAAAAAATGTAGATTGTCCAGACTACTGTGATGAATTAATGCCCTTAAATATGACTACTCTAATGCCTTTGTATATGTAATGTTCGTTTCCCTGGGTAAAGGGGCAATAGCTCCCCTTATCGCCTATTGACAATTACTTCAGGGAGGACGTTCCTCCCTCAGCCTCCATTGACTCCCATTCATTTCCCCGAAAGTGTTGGCTGCTGGTGAATAACATGGGGTTAAATGGGAGAGAGGAGGAAAGTCCTCCTCTGAGTGGGTGTGACTAGCTAAGGGATCTTGATCCCCCCTACGTCTATTCACGAATAGGCTGCCTGGAGCCCTGGTTGCGCTATGAACCAATAAGCAGGAGCCCTGGCTGTGGAGCAGCCCGGAGGGAGGGGTTATCCCCTCAAGTCTATCCTACGAGAACAAACGAACCCAACGCTCAGTCGTATGCCTCGTTTCCACCGAGCGGTGCGGTACTGTCCGTTGCGGTACAGCGTGGGCAGGGCTGCCCGTGGCCGAGCTGTGGAGCCCGCGAGGAGGGTTGACTTGATATATGAATGGAGTCCCTCAATCTTAATTGGCTTAACACCATGACCAACATTCTGAAACATCCATTAACATCCACATTTGCCTCAAACAATGTTAGGTCTTACAGCCCATGTAAATAGTTGTGAAATAATGTTCTTGTTGTTCTTTTAATTGTTTGTTCTCTGACCGTTCTGTTTTATATTGTGGAAAGGATGTTAGTTAGTGAATGTTAGTTAGTGTTAGTGAATGATTCAGAGCATGATGCATTTTAAATGGCATCCCTTTTGCTCTTGTGTCTTCATTTTTCTTAAAACAATTCTTGCTGAATATAAACATAGCCAAATTGCGTCCAATAGCTTCAGTCATGGAGGGCAAAAATAGGTCCAATGGAGTAGAGTAGACCTGAATTTACTAATTGGCTTTGCATCCTTTCCTTCTGCCCTTGTGGTCCAAGACGTGCTGCCCACTAGCTTTAAAAGTCCAATGCTGCCACTGATGGATTTGTATCCATTCACATAATTATTCCTCCCTGCTATTTTGTAGTTCACCAAAACACCCTGAGACAACTTGAGTCTCACATACTTATGCCACCATACGCCACTAACAGTGCAAGCAGGCCAATGGCAACCAAGCGCGCAGTCCTTCCTTCCTCACTTTAAAAACCACCAGCCGCCACTGACACACACATATATGAGAACACACACACACACACACACACACACACACACACACACACACACACACACACACACACACACACACACACACACACACACACACACACACACACACTACTTTTATTCAGATTTTAACTTACATGGGATGATTACTGATCGAAACATTGAAGGAAGTATGTTTTTTTTTAGAAAGGGCTGACCAAGCATAGACTTATGCCAATACATTTTTATCTGTCCTGGCTCTCGGCCTTGCCTCCTCTTTCCTTCCCTCCCTCTCCCCCCCAACCCCTCTCTCCCCCTCACCTGGGCAGAATCCATACGTCCTGCGTCTCCGTCTTGTCCCCTCCCCTCTCTCCCCCTCTCTCCCCCTCTCTCCCTCTCTCCCTCTTCCCTCCCTCTCTCCCCCCCCCCCTCACCTGGGCAGCATCCATGCATCCTTTCTCTCACTCTTTTCCCGCCACAGGCCAGTTACAGTCCCTCTCCCCCTCCCTCTCTCCCCTCTCCCTCCCTCTCTCCCTCCCTCCCCCTCACCTGGGCAGCATCGAGGCGTCCAGTCTCCCTCTCTCCCTCCCCTCCCCCCTCACCTGGGCAGCATCCATGCCTCCTGTGCCTCCCCCCTCTCCCTCCCTCCACCCCCTGCTCCTCCCTCCCTCCTTGTTCTTGTTGTTTTCTTCCTTCTGTGTAAGTGAACGCCTTTTTCCTGACCTGCAAATCAAATCTTGCCCATGGACACAAGTAAAGCCCCCTTGACCTTGACCCCCCCACCTGGGCAGCATCCATGCGTCCTGGCTCTCGCTCTTGTCCCCGCCACAGGCCAGGTACAGCTTCTCGGTCCAGTCGCCGACGATGCGGATGTGGGCGCTGAAGTGGTCCTCCTCCGGCGCCGAGGTCAGGGTGAAGGGGTGCCACTCCAGGGCTGAGATGGAGGGGCACTGGATGAAGACGTACTGACCCGCCTCCATGTGGAAGCCCTTCCGTTTCATTCGCAGTTCGAGGGTCTTGGAGGGGTGCATCACCACCTTGGTTAGGGGGAGGGGGGTGGGTTGGTGAGGGAGGGGGAGGGGAGGTGGGGGAGGATGATAGTCATTGAGACTGTCTCTCTCTTGGTTTCGGTCTGTGTCTCTCTCTTTCTTTCGCTCTCTCTCTTTCTCTGTCTCAGCCTTTCATTGTCTCTCTCGTTCTCTGTGTCTCTCTCTCGGTGTTGGTGTCTCTCTGTCTCTCTGTGTGTCTCTGTGTGTGTGTGTCTCTCTCTCTCTCTCTCTCTCTCTCTCTCTCTCTCTCTCTCTCTCTCTCTCTCTCTCTCTCTCTCTCTCTCTCTCTCCCTCTCCCTCTTCTCCTCACTCCCCCTCTTTGTTTCCATCTCTTTCGCTCTCTCTCTCTCATTGTCTCGTTATCTCCCCCTCTCTCCTTCTCTCTTACCCTCTTCTCCCCCCCCTCTCTCTCTCTCTCTCTCTCTCTCTCTCTCATTGTCTCACCCTCGCTCCTTCTCTCTCACCCTCTTCTCCTCTGTATCCATCCATCTCTCTCTCTCTCTCACACACATTGTCTCAACCTCTCTCACCCTCTTCTCCTCACTCCCCCTCTCTGTATCCATCTCTCTCTCTCTCTCTCTCTCTCTCTCTCTCTCTCTCTCTCTCTCTCTCTCTCTCTCTCTCTCTCTCTCTCTCTCTCTCTCTCCCTCTCTTTTTCTCTCTCTCTCTCTCTCTTCTCTCTTTGGAGTAGTAATACAAGTGGATGATTGATAAAACTACTGGTCTAACACTGGTAATTTGATCTCAGTCGCTGTGCTTATACAAGCCACTCAAGAATGAACCTTAAAGGTCCCATGGCATGCTATTTCATGGATGCTTTAAAGAAAGAAGTGAACAGCAGTCATAGCTCATTGTCTCATTGGCGGGCCAAATTCTCTGGGCGGGCAAAGCAGAGAAGGGGATGCAACAAATTCCAAATTGCTGCGTCTGAGTTTTGTTTTTTCAAAGGCAGTGCTAGCTACTTTCTAGCTACTGGGGGACCATAGTCAGGCTAGGGGAACTCATATTAATGTCAGAAAACCTCATAAAGTGAATTTTCATGCGATGGGATCTTTAACAGCATTTAGTAAAGTACACACATTGAAAAAATTCCGCAAATTCATTAAAAAAACAAATTAACAAAAGATTTTCAAGATTTAACAATTAACACATTAACCAAGGAGTTAATAAGGCTTATAAAACGATTGACAGATCAAACATGTTATGATCAAACATATATTGTGTGTTTCGTGATAGTCTTTGCCATGTATTCTAGTTCACTAATCTCAGCATTGTAAAAAAAAAGAAATCTGCACCATATCTGTACCTTGATTGGTACCACTAAAGAGCCTCTACCCCCAGGAAACCCACCTGTCTTTCTCCTCTCTCTCTCTCTCCCCCCATCTCTCTCTCTCTCTCTCTCTCTCTCTCTCTCTCTCTCTCTCTCTCTCTCTCTCTCTCTCTCTCTCTCTCTCTCTCTCCCCCTTTCCCTCTCCACCAAAGACCCCCCCAGGAAGTACCCACCTTGGTGATGACCACCTTCTGCTGGTAGCGATAGAGGCGGACCAGCCGCTCACACACGTACAGAATCATGGGGCCAACCACCCACTTCCAGGTCTGGGGGAGGAACCAACAAAAAAACCAGTGACCACAAGGTATACAAGAAGCATTAGAGGCGAACCTCAAAGGGTTTTTGGAGGCAGGTCATGGTGCAAAGCCCCGCCTCCAAAAACCCTTTCTGGTTCACCTTTAAAATAATATGTATTATATGAATGTTTCTAAAATATACAAATCTATAGTACTTCAGTTGCTAGCATTACTGCATAATTGTAATCATGCAAGGGATATATGATGTTCCAGAATATTGTGCTGCCATCTCACCATTGGCGGATTTCCGGCGAATTCCGGTTCTGGGCAGTTGGATCCATTCTTCCCCCATGTCTCAAACTTGTCCACACACTCCAACGGATTGTGAGCCCTCAGACTTGCCGCCGTTTGGCCACGCACTATCCGTCTGTTTGGGAGCGACATTAGACAAGGCAAGGCCATTTTATTTAAATAGCACTTATATCGCAGAGAGGGAGGGAGGGAGAGAGTTAGAGAGAGAGTGGGAGGGAGGGGGGTGAGAGGGGGAGGGAGTGAAAGAGTTAGAGAGGGTGGGGGAGGGAGGGGGGGAGTAAGGGGGAGGGAGCGAGGGAGGAGAGAGTTAGAGAGAGAGGGGGAGGGAGGGGGAGAGAGGGGGAGGGAGTGAGGGAGGGAGTGAGTTAGAGAGAGAGTGGGAGGGAGGGGGGGAGAGATGGGGAGGGAGTGAGGGAGGGAGAGGGAGGGGGAGGGAGGGGGGAGAGAGGGGGAGGGAGTGAGGAGGAGAGAGTTAGAGAGAGAGGGGGATGGAG
>NC_044054.1:7941819-7959319 GCF_902167405.1 Gadus morhua
TCAAAATGCAGTGCAGAAAATAAATTAACCAATTGCAAATTGGGGAGGTAGCCTATTTGATGGATTTGCTGAATTCTCCATTCATGTGGTGATAAAGAAATATGAAAAACAATGCAGCGCACAAAATTGCGACCTAAAGTCGAATTTCCTTGCGCAAACGAAAAGCTGTCTCTGCTTTTTTTTTTTTTTTACTGTAAAAAGTTTGCAAGCTCACATTGACTTCATCGTTAGCGGCGTACCTGACTTGGAGGTGGGCTTTATCTTGAATGACCAATAACTAGCCTAGGCCAAATCATTGACGTTCAGACGCATTCAAATGGTTGCTGGCAAGGCAAGTACGACTATCACACAATTAAACGAGGTTAAACGCTATGTATTTTTGTTGATTTATATCGTATTTGTATTGGTTTATTCATCATAGTTGGCAGATGTATTGCCCTAGCACCCTCTTTTGACCCCACGCCACTGCAAAATACCTTAACTTGCCATAGATTCATCTTACAACATCCGTATTCTACGAATATTGTTGTTTGTAGCAGAGCAATTAAGACAAAACCACCAAAATCCAGGTATTTTTGCTCGTCTTGACTCTTGTACACTTTAAACTCCTAGATTGCTGAGTTGAACATCATCCATGGTCGATTTAAGGTAGTTCTTTGGGCAGTTTGAGTGTGGAAATGGTTTGTTCACAGGTAGCTGTACTCACAGGTATGGCAATGGTTTCTTTGCATAACCTGAACAGCTCATGGAATACCTCTTTGAGTGGTTCAATGATCTTTGTTAGTTCCACAATATTAGAGGGCACCTGTTTACCCGATGAGGACATAAGAGAATCCAGACATAAATGTATAAAGTCTCTGCAAAAATACAACAAAATACAAAAAGGGTGGCCAATGGGGTGGCCGGGATTCAGTCTAGGTTGACCCCGGCCAGCCCTGGCCACCCCCTAGATCCGCCACTGACGACAGTGACTCACTGTCGTCAGGTAGGGGGCCACAGTGTACTGTCTATTCAGGGCCAGATAACCCTGCATTTTGCTCTGTAGGTGTGTTTTAGTGTTCAAATGGGTGAGGTAGGTTTGTTTCTGATGTGTTATAATTTGGTTGAGTCTAATTGATATGTTCTCCGACTGGTCCTGAGGCAGAGCAGAGGGGGAACCTGTCTGTGGACAGAGCCTCAGGACCAGCTGAGTTTGGGGACTCCTGTTCATCTCTTTGCTTTGCAGGGCTTTGTGCTGGAAGGAGTGGGGCTCACTTTGTTTAAGATGTAGCCAAATAATAAATTGATAATTTTTGGATTTTTAATAATAGTGGATACTGGCCTAATTCAGCTCTGCAGGCGTTGTTGGTAGTTGTCCTGTTTACCTGCTTACATGCTTTTACAAAATTCAGTGTTTGAATCCAATTGAAGCAATTGGAGGTTTTTTCCATTGGTCAAAGAGTTGGTTTATGGGCCCCACACTTCATTTCCATAGGGCAGGATGGTTCAATAATGGCCTTAAGTAGTTTGAGCCAAATTAGAATTTGTCATGGTCCGTCTGTTTCCTTGTCTTGTTTTGGTCTGTTTCCCTGTTTCCAGTTTTACTTTGGTATCTCTGTCTTGTTTCTCCCCATGTCCTGTCAAGTTTCCCTCCTGTGTGACTACTGCTCCCTCCCCTAATGTGTTTCAGCTGTTCCTTGTTGCGTGCCCTGTGTTTGGTATTTAAGCCCCTGTCTTTCCTTGGTTCCTCGTCAGATCATTGTAGTTTGTGGTGAGTTGTGTCCTGTGTGTTACCGGTGTTACCTGTGTGTTACCTGCGTCACATGTGTTCTCTGCGTTCTCGGGGTTCACTGTGTTCCTTGCCTTTTTCCGTCAATAAATGACCCTTTACTTGAACTGTCTGCTATTGGGTCCTACCAGCCTGCCTGCCACCCGCTAACCATGACAGAATTGGAATCTGAATGTTAAATCATCTGCGTAAAGCAGGAATTTGATCTCGGTGTTGTGGAGAATGAGACCAGGCACTGTGGACTGGTTGAGAATGGAAGCCAGCTAATTTCTGTGAATGTTGAACAGTGCAACTGATAGACTCTCTCTGACACACAGGGGGTGACTCGAACCCATACACCTCTGACCACATCCCATGTTCCTCAGAGATTGCGGCCATCGTACCAACGTCTTTTGGGCAACAACTGCCCACGCCATTGAGCAAACAAGAGGCAAGCAACCACTTGTACAATTTCCCTGTTTGGTGCAGTGAATGCAGTGGAATAACTCTGTCTGTCTGTCTGTCTGTCTGTCTGTCTGTCTGTCTCTCAGTCTTTCTCTCTCTCTCTCCGTCTCTGTTTTTTTGTCTCTCTCTCTCTCTCTCTGTCTATCTCCCGTTCTCTATCTCAAGGTACGTAGAGCGAGAGGGAGAGAGAGAGAGAGATGGAGAGAGAGAGAGAGAGAGAGAGAGAATGAGCCCCAGTGAATGAGGGCTGTAACTAAAGAGGAAACTACTCTGTTCTTCACACATTCAGAGGTTCGGGGGGGGGGTGATGACAGTCCACCGCGAGTATGTTGAAATTCAGTTGGTCATTACCTACTTCTGTGGTTTGTGGAGGTTGTTAAAAGGTGTCAATATGTCGAGGAAGCTCCACTAACTGACGATAACAAGGAACCACTATCCTGTAAGCCCCTCCCACCGAACGATGTCTTCAAAGGCACTTAAAGATTTAAATTGTATTATTATTTAATTATCCTCTGTTTTATTCAAAGAACGTTGAATTTGCAAACAGCTGCTGGAATATTATGAGTCATTTCATAACTTCTACTGCATTATGTCGTTAGCCTCGTAGCATAGTTGCCTAAATCATGTGTGTCAATCATGTGTCTGAAATCACGCACTTACGTAAGTGCACTTACATTGAGTGCACTGCATTATCCCTACAGTACATGTACTTATAGGCGCAGTGCTCTCGTTTCTACAGTGCACTGTCAAAACAGCCTTCGCGCACCTACCGGAAATTAGTTTGCAGTTTGACGGTTCTTCTTCTGTGGTATTTTTTTTCACGTTATCGTTCTTGATACCAACTGATCACAGAATTTACACTATAAAAACATTGGTCGGGTACAGCCTAAAACATTGTAGTTGTACTGAAAAACAATCCAAATATTTGTCATTTAACTTACATTTGTAGCGCGCGTCGTTCTCCAATGTTACAATGTCCTCCATTTTCAGATTTGAAATTCCCACCCCCTCCGCTACATAGACAAGATGGCTATGTAGTGTCCATCGGTCCACACTCAGGTTTAGATCATTTTGAGTGCGCCACGAGGTACTTCAAGTGCACTCAAAAAAGTACTCATAGAAGTGCGTGATTTCAGACACAGCAATAGTTTAAGTTTGTCTTGTATTTAGCGTAAGGAATGCCAAAAGTCGATGACTAGGCTGATAGTGATTATGGAATGTAAACAGCACTCTGGTTGGCTTTGGATATAACAAATGAGGCGCAGTGAATCAGCAGCGTTAGAGTTAAGTTAGATATCACAATTTGGCGAAATTATGACTAAAGCAAATATGCTATGAGACTAACAATATCAATATCATCATGTTCATAGATCCAAGTGCCAAGGACTATAATAGCTAGGTTAAAGCTATACTGTACGATGTGAGAGGGCTAGCATGATTTGAAATTAGCTTCTCTTCGGAGTTCCGTTTAACTCCTCCCCCACCCTTCAGGACTCCCTGCCCCCACCCCTCGACACAGAGCTGTGCACGAGCGCTGCTGCTGCTTACGGCTTACTTCAACGGCAACCATTGCGTCACTTTTCAGGCCATTCAACTCCCTCAGCTGTCGCCATCGCTGAAAAGCTAATCCAATATTTATTCTCGTTTTTCCTCGAGCAGTCTCCAACTTCTTTTTTGTTGCTGCCTTTTCAGTTTCTGTCTTTCTTTTTCTTGCCTTTTTAAAAGGATGAACCGGGGCAAGTAACGGTGGCAGTGGTAACTTCAGTTGTTTCTCTTCCATTGTGTAAACTTTGTAGGCTCACTAGGTCTAGTCCACTGTCATGAACTACTATGACAACGACGCTTTCTTTGCCCTCCGTGACCGCGCTCAGGCCAGCTCAGGCTTGTGAGAGAGGGGAGAGAAAGCGCAGGCTTGTGATTGGTTCTTTAGATCCGGGCACAGTGTCTCCGATTGGTAAGCATTTTAACAGGTTTATAGCAGATACAGAATTCGTTTTTTTTTCGCTTCTTTTTCATTGCCCATAAGTTATTTATTGCTGTCAGGATGTAAAAACCAATTTCAACAACATATTAAAAAGTGCGATCCCGTACAATATGCCTTTAAGGCTTGCCATTACACTCTTTCCTCTTTTTCAGCTATTTTTCTCTCCCCAGGAGCTCCGTGCTGTGAGACCGCAAGCCATGGAAACCAAAAGCATGAGTGGGCGCTTGGATAAAGCCCCAACCACAGCAAGTTCTACCAGCATCCAATGCGGAATTGACAAACATTGCAGTAGCACCGGATGGCCACTACGAGATGGTACCAAAAGTGAGCATTTCTTCGTTGACACACTTAAACAGGCCGTTCTCACAGTCTTATTAAACCTATTTACAGCCTGGTCCAAAAAAAACATTCTAGTCAGCGTGTTTAGTACACATCTCAATGACAACACTGAGGGGGGTGAATTTTTTTTAGCAGGCTAGTTTTTATTATTAGAGGTTACAATTTATGAATAATTAGGGGCGCGGCCTCTTGAGTGATAGCTAGCCGCTGACCCTCACCTCGTCTCGGAGGCTAGTTTTCAGGATTAGCATGCTATCCCGTCATCATGACCTCGACTGCGTTCATTCCTATTGTTCATTCCGGTGCCAAGATGCCTTGCTCTGCGGTCGACTGTACTAACCGATCATTTAAAAACTAATGAGCAACAAGCTAATTCGGTGTACGTCACCTAGATGGGCGTATCTCCTTCCCCCCGAAGTTACAAAAATGCCCTCTTTTGGTTAGAGGAAATGAGGCGGAGTCATACTACGACAAGATGGCGACGCTCATAAGCCAAGAGAATTGGATGCAGTTGGAATAACTGAGGCCTGCCCGGATTCTACATCCATTTTGTATACTATCTATTGTTTGGATCCACGTTCACAAGCCTACTCTACTACCGGTACTTATATATATTTATGTATGTCTCAATCGCTCTCTCTCTGCCTCTTTCACTCTCACTCTCACACTCACTCTCACTCTCACTCCCTTTCCCTCTCCCCCTCCCTCTCCCTCCCTCCCTCCTCCCCTCACCGTCTCGTTGGTGCGGATGGGGTTGAGGTAGGACGCGTTGCCGCGGTTCCCGATATCCGACAGCACGAAGGTGATCAGGTGCGCGTCGCGGTTCAGTTGCCCGTCCATGAAGCGCTCGAAGTTAAAGAGGTGGGCGAGGATGTGGACCGCTGCCCCCGGTGGCCGCATGGAGACATGGAGGAGAGGGGGGGTACAAACATCAACGTGCCGATTAGTTAATTACATCATTTTAGTCAGTGTTAACCGTTAATGCGAATTAAGTAAAAAAAAAAAAAAAGGATTGTGATCAATGACATCGCATGGCAGGCGTTCATTTCAGTTCAATTTATTTGTATAGCCCTTAACCACCATTACAGTCTCAAAGGGCTTAACAGACCAAATATTTGTGACACCCCCCTTTACCCATGCCCCCACACGGGCAAGAACAAACTCCCTTGAAATCAGCAAGGAAGAAATCTTGAATTGCCAGCATTTCAACTTGAATGTTTCTTTTTTTTTTTTTTAAACTATCATCGTTAATGCCAACGAAATAAAAAAAAGACAAATTAATCAATTACGTCAATGTTAACAATTAATGTCAAATTAGTTATTGATTATTTAATGATTATTCATCATTGTTCATTGTTAATGTTAACAAAGTAAAAAAACACCAATTAATCAGCTACATAAATTACGTCATTGTTAATTGTTTAGTTAAAAAATATAAGTATCTAATCAATGACATTGCGTGGAATATGATCACATTGATTAGCGATCATCGTTAATGTCGACAAAGAAAAAAAAAAGAATCCCTGGAAATATGATGAGAGCGTTAATGTCAATTAATAAAAAAGTGAAAAAAAAACAAACATTGTAATCAATGCCATCATTTAAAGTAAGTCAGTGTTAATCATTCAAGTCAATTAAGTAAATAAACAAAAAATTAAAAAACGATTGTTTCCGATGACAAAATCAAATAGAAAATCGGTGAGTGCTGTAGTATCAAGTGAGGTTGAAAATATTTTTTAACAAAGCCACATAGATAAGACATAAAGAAACGTTAAATGACCTAAATCAAGTGAAGGGATTTGAACAAAAGTTCAAAAGTCTAAATGGAGGTTAGTACACCATTTAAGAAAATGTAAATTGTTGGCAACAAATGAAGTGACCGCTGAATGAAAAGCGCAACGCATTGCGAAAAATGCGGAAGTGCAAAATTAATTGAACTGAAGAATCTGAAAGGTCAAATGTATTGCCCTGCACTGCTGCTGTGTGTGTGTGTGTGTGTGTGTGTGTGTGTGTGTGTGTGTGTGTGTGTGTGTGTGTGTGTGTGTGTGTGTGTGTGTGTGTGTGTGTGTGTGTGTGTGTGTGTGTGTGTGTGTGGAAGGGGGCGGGGCTTACCGGTGTGAACAGCGATCATGTAGGCGACCAGCTTGTGAAACGTGATGTTGCGGTCCAGCTGTCGGGCGGCCGTTCTGCTGCAACACTTTAACCGTTAGGGGGAATAGAAAGGGGGAAGGGGGGAGGGAGAGGGGGGGAGGAGGGAGATGGGGGGGGGGGGGGGGGGGGAGGAGGAGGGGAGGAGGAGGAGAGGGGAGGGTGGGGAGGGGGGTAGAGGGGGAGTGGAGGGAGAGGGGAATGAAGGGAGGGAGAGAGGGGAGAGGGGGGGAGGGGAGAGAGAGGGGGAAGGAGAGAGAGAGGGGGAAGGAGAGAGGGGGAGGGAGAAGGAAAGGAGGGGAACGGAGGGGAGGGGGGGAGAGAGTAGGGACGGGAGAGGGAGGAGGTGGGAGGGAGGTGGGGAGGGGGGAGGGGGGGTGGAGGAGGGGAAAGAGGAGTGGGCATCGGGAGGGAGGGGAGGAGAGGGGATGGAGGGAGAGGGAGAGAGATGGGGGAAGGAGGGGGAGGGAGGGAGAGGAGAGGGGATGGAGGGAGAGGGAGAGAGATGGGGGAAGGAGGGGGAGGGAGGGAGAGGAGAGAGGGAGGAGGAGGGAGAGAGGGGAGGGGTTGAACAGGGTCAAACACGTTGAGAAGAAAGTGTGTAGACATAAAAAGTAGATAATTGTATTTAACTTTTTACCGCCGTTATGTAATAAGGGTGTGAGTTTCTGATTATTAATATTTAACACCTGTTGTTCAGCTCATCACTCTTCACTCCTTAATGCTTTAATCTATCAATCTCTCTATCTCTGTGTAACTGTCTGCCTGTCTGTCTCTCTCTGTCACTCTCTCTCCATCTCTGTGCTTCTCTCTCTCTCTCTGTCTCAATCAATAGTCTGTCCCCCCATCTGTCTATCAATGTATCTGTCTGTCCCTCTCCCCCTCTCTCTCTCTCTCTCTCTCTCTCTCTCTCTCTCTCTCTCTCTCTCTCTCTCTCTCTCTCTCTCTCTCAGGAGGAGGAGGAGGAGGAGGAGGGCTACCTGGATGGTTCCTCTCAGCATGGACAGAAGGTTCCGGCACACAGGGAGCAGGATCAGCATGCAGTTGAAGTTGAGGCAGGCCGCTGGAGCCCTGGCCCAGGAGAGGGCATCCTGAGGGGGAGGGAGGGGGAGACAGAGGGGGAGGGAGGGAGGGAGGGAGGGAGAGGTGAGAGGGAGGGGGAGGAGAGATGGTGGAAAGGAGTGGGAGGAAGAGGGAGGGAGGCGAGGGGGGACGGGGAGGGAGAGAAGGGAGGGAGGGAGGGGCAAGGGGGAGAGAGAGAGGAGGGTGGGAGAAGGAGGGGGAGGGAGAGGGAGGGAGGGAGAGAGAGAAAGAGAGGGTGGAGGGAGGGAAGAGAGGAAGAGAGACAGAGGGGAGGGAGAGAGGAGAGAGAGACGGGAGCGGTAGAGAAAGGGAGGGACAGAGGGGAGGGAAGGAGGGAGGGAGAGGGATGCAGCGGAGAGAGGGGGAGGAGACAGATGGGAGGGAGACAGAGAGAGAGAGAGAGAAAGAGAGAGAGTGAGTTAGTCTCACTTCCTCT
Organism: Gadus morhua; assembly: GCF_902167405.1. Lineage (NCBI taxonomy): Eukaryota > Metazoa > Chordata > Actinopteri > Gadiformes > Gadidae > Gadus > Gadus morhua. Next base: position 7,950,022 of record NC_044054.1, read on the forward strand.
TGCTCAGCACCTGCAAGGCCAAACGCCATCCACCCATCCCAAAGCTATCAAATCATTTTTGCTTTCTGCGAGCTCTGAGCAAAACCACAAAATTCTCACCCTTTATTGGCTGAAACGCTGAAATCGGATAGGGTTCTGTCTTCATCAGGATTCTGATCTGATCTTTCTTAATCGGATATGGGATTACGATGTTGTGTTCGAGTGCGGTGCGACGTTTGATTTTGGCGTTCTTGGATATTAACGATATCACGGTTGCGATTCTGACGATTTTAGGGGAACGGAGTTCCAATGGTGTGTGTGTGTGTGGGTAGGGCAGTTGGAGCACAGAGCTTTGGTTAAAGGTCTCCTGTGTTGCACAGGGCGGTTGCTGAAGCTTGACACACTTTATACGATACGTGAACGAGTGTTTTGAAGATGATGATGGAGGATCTAATTTGAACAACGTACAGCAAAGTGGAACAGACTTACCCCGAGTATAGCTCTAGTGTAGAACCATTTATCGGTGAGAAACACCAGGTAGAATTGCACGAAGAGGAAGGCATTTATCCCAAGCCACACCAGCTGAAAAAACAAACACACAATCACGGTCTATTGTGTCGAGAATCATTACAAATTGGATAGAAATTCCACAGACAAGAATAGCACCTTTGGGCCTATTTTCAGTCTGTTAAATGGTATACAACGCTTTTCGATCCGGTGGCCACTAAAAGCACTTTACAATATTGCCTAAAATTCACCCATTCATGCACTCCAACGGCGGTGTCAGCCACACAAGGTGACAGCCAGCTCATCATTGAGCAGTCAGGGTGAAGCGTCGTGCTCAGGGACTCGCTAGGAGGAGCCGGGATCAAACTAGCAACCTTCCGGTTGCCAGGCAACCCAATCTACCTCCTGAGCCATCCCTCAGGAGGTAGAGTGGGTTGTTCATACAGATGTGAGTCGTGTTTTAACACAGATGTGTCTGATGAAATTTCCAACGAAGGGGAGACACCCAAATAATCACATGAGGTCGCCACACCCCAAAAATCGAGGACTGATTCTGAATCAATAATTTCGGGTTGTCGTCAGTACATTTCTTCAAATAAAAATGTACAGTTTTCATATTTGATATCAGATATGAATAAATACTTTTACGAGTGACAGCCCCTAGTTGAAGACCACCACAAGCCCCGACCGAAAAAGACAAATCGATGAATAACACAAAATAAAAAGACAATACTCACGATGACAAAGATGGACAGTCCCTCGTTGGCGGCAAAGTTCCCCATCGTCTCTGGTGTGTGTGAGTGTGTGTGTCGGTCTGTGTTGTGGGGGAGTGTGTGTGGGTCTGTGATGTGCGTGTGTTGTGAGTATCTGGGGATGTCGGACTGGCTGGAGGAGCGTTTGGGTGGTCGGGAGGGGTAGAAAAGAGGAAGCAAGGAAAGGAGCAAAGAAGGGAAGTTTGAAAGCCGACACACTCCAATGGAAAGCACACCGATAGAGGAAGTGAGCTCGCTATTGCCTTCCTCATTGTTTTTTTGTTTTGTTTTGGGTGCAACATAGGGCTAACTCGGCTTTTGTGTTTGTTTTTGGGTTGCTGTTGTAGTTTTTTTTTAAGGCACACAGCCTTAAAAAAACTTTTACAACCTTTACAACTTCTTTTTTTGTGTGTCTGTGTGTGTGTGTGAGTACCTCACACAGGCACACAGACACGCACAGACACAGAGATACAAACACACATTTACTCACACAAACAGATACGCAAAGTTAAACGCAAACACACACGGACACAGACGGACAAAACATGTACTGTGGTAACTCGGTTCGGTAGAGGGGCTCAAAGTAAGGACCAGGCAGGGTGTGAGGGTCCAAAGCCTCAAACGGCGGTTTATTACACTCGGTTTCCAATAGCCACACAAGCGCACGCTGTACATCAAAGACGGGGGGTTGCTCGAGTCGTGGTCCACGTGTCCGCCGTGCGGCTCACTCTACGGTGTCTCGGTCCTCTGCGTCGTCCTCTCTTCCACTCGACTCTCTCCCTGCTGTCGGCCGGTGGCCTCCTTTTAACACCTGGGTGTCTCCTGCCCAGGTGTTCCTCGTTTCCCCGATTGCGGCACTCGGGAGGTCGGGATTTGTCGCCGGCTGTTGGCCACCGGCGGTATATCCCGGCCTCGACTCTCCTGAACAGGGGGCGTGGCACCGGGGGAATGCCACACACTCCCCCCCTTTGCTTATGCCCCTCCGTGCGTGGGGCCCAGCCCCCGCACGCATCTCGGCGGGAAAGAGCGTCAGCGTTGGTGTGTTCCCGCCCCGGCCTATGCTCCACGGTGAAGGAGAAGGGCTGTAGGGACAGGAACCACCTTGTTATCCGGGCATTCGTGTCCTTGGCGGTGGCCATCCACTTCAGTGGGGCGTGGTCCGTCACCAGGACGAACTGGTGTCCTAGGAGATAGTAAGTTAGTTTTGTGACGGCCCACTTAATGGCCAGCGCCTCCTTCTCTACCGTGCTGTAGTTCCGCTCATGGGGGAGGAGCTTCCGGCTGAGGTATGTCACCGGATGCTCCTCTCCGTTCCGGACCTGGGACAGGACCCCACCTAGTCCCACTTCGGACGCGTCTGTTTGGAGGGTGAAAGGGAGGTTAAAATCAGGGGTGACCAGTAGAGGCTCCTTACATAAGCCCATAACCCCCCGTAGGTCCTCGAAGGCCCTCGTCGCTGCCTCAGTCCACTGGACCCTATCCGGGAGGGCCTTCCGGGTGAAATCGTTCAAGAGGCAGGCTAGGGTGGCATACCGCGGGATAAAGCGTTGATAATACCCCACCAGCCCCAGGAACGATCTCACCTGCTTCTTGGTCCGGGGTTGAGGCCACTCCCGGATAGCTGCCACCTTGTCCTCCTGGGGCCGCACGTTCCCCCTCCCCACCCGGTACCCCAAATAGGCCGTCTCCTCCCGCCCCAACCTGCACTTTGCAGAGTTGACGGTAAGCCCGGCCGCTCGTAGGCCGTTGAGCACGGCCCGCACGTGCTTGACGTGCTCGTCCCAACTGGCACTGTGGATGATTATGTCATCGATATATGCTGCTGCGTAACTGCAGTGCGGCCTTAGGACCTGGTCCATCATCCGCTGGAACGTAGCGGGGGCCCCGTGGACACCAAAGGGCAGGACAGTGTACTGGAACAGGCCCCCCGGCGTCGCAAAGGCCGTCTTCTCCCGGGACGACGGTGCCAGGGGGACCTGCCAGTACCCCTTGGTTAGGTCCAGCGTGGACAGGTACCGGGCCGGTCCCAGCCGCTCGATCAGCTCGTCTACTCTTGGCATGGGGTAGGAGTCAAAGTCAGACACTTCATTCAGCCGGCGGAAGTCATTGCAGAACCTGTGGGTTCCGTCTGGTTTGGGCACCAGCACGATAGGGCTAGCCCAGGCGCTACGGGATTCCTCAATTACCCCAAGTTTCAGCATCCGCTCTACCTCGGCTCGGATGGCGTTGCGCCGAGACTCGGGCACCCGGTAGGGCGGGATCCGGACCGTCACCCCCGGAGTGGTCCGGATCTCATGGGAGATCCCCGAGGTCCGCCCCGGAACGTCCGAGAACACGTCCCGGTTCTGCAGCACCAGCTCCCCTAGTTCTTGTCTCTGGGCGGGGCTGAGGTCGGTCCCCATCGGGACGTCAGGGATCGCGGGCCGCGCCATCAAGACCATGGGTGCCCGTAGGGGGGGGGTCGCCCTCACCCCGCCACTGTTTTAACAGATTTACATGATAAACCTGGGTGGGCTTGCGTCTCCCGGGCTGCCTCACCTTGTAGTTGACGGGTCCCACGGCCTCTATCACCTCGTACGGGCCCTGCCATTTCGCGAGAAACTTGCACTCGCTGGTTGGAACCAGCACTAAGACCTGGTCGCCCGGTCGGAAGTTCCGTACGCGCGCCCCCCTGTTATACACGCGCGCTTGGGCCTGTTGAGCACGGGCGAGGTGGTCTCGGACTATGGGCCAGACCTTGGCCATTCGGTCCCTGACGAGCTCCACGTGTTCGATGGTGGTCCTATTTGGAGAGGGGTGACTCTCCCACGCCTCCTTCGCCAGGTCCAGTATTCCACGGGGCCTCCTCCCATAAAGGAGTTCGAAGGGAGAGAACCCTGTGGAAGCCTGGGGCACCTCGCGAATGGCGAAGAGGACGTGGGGGAGTAACTGGTCCCAGTTCTTCCCGTCCGCCTCAATGCTCTTTTTGAGCATTCGTTTGATGGTCTGGTTGAACCGCTCCACTAGCCCGTCCGTCTGCGGGTGATACACCGAGGTCCGGAGCTGGGAGACCTGCAATAGTTTTAGTAGCTCCTTGACCATGCGGGACATGAAACAGGAGCCTTGATCGGTGAGGATCTCCTTTGGGAGTCCCACCCGGCTAAAGAGTAGCACTAGCTCTCGGGCTACCGCCTTGCTAGTCGCCGCACGCAGTGGGAGGGCCTCGGGGTATCGGGTCGCATAATCTAGTATGACGAGGAGATACCGATGTCCCCGGCTCGTCCTGGGTAGGGGTCCCACAATGTCCAACGCTATTCCCTCGAAGGGGGTCTCAATAATGGGCATCGGTATGAGCGGGCTCCGCTCCACCGCCCGCGGGGCTACGCGCTGGCAGTCGGGACACTCCTGGCAGTAACGCGCTACATCTTTACGTACACCGGGCCAATAAAACCGCGCTACCACCCGCTCTCGCGTTTTGTCCATGCCTAGATGTGCGCCGAGCAAATGTGTGTGGGCCATGAATAAAACCTTAGTCACGTACGGTCGCGGTACCACCAGTTGACGTACTACCTCCCCCTCGCGTACGTTGACCCTATACAGCAACCCCCGCTGAGTACAGAAGTGAGGGTGGGTCAGGTGGCTCACTGAGTCCCTCACCTGACCGTCGTGGGCGACCACATGTCCCCACGCGTGCCGCAGGGCATCGTCCCGATGCTGGGCCGTGGCGAACTGTCCCGGTCGGGCCGAGTTCTCCCCCCCACCCTGGGTGAAGTCCGATAGCTCAGTTAGGGGGGAGCGCTCGGGCTCCTCGGGAGTGTTCCCCCTCTCGGAGGCGGTGACGGTGTCGGAGCTGGGCCCCGCTCCGTCTCCCGGTCCCGGTCGCACCTGGTCCCCGGTAGATCGGGCCGGGCTTCCCGGCGCTGACGGACCCTCTCCACCGGAACCCGGCTCGTCGTCCGACTCGGTCCGTGCGGCGGTCGGTCGGCGGGTCGCTCCCAGGGCTGGTCCGTGGTCTGCGGCGGTCGACGGGGCGGGTCCTGACTCCGACCCGGATTCTCGAATCGGCGGGCGCCTTGCCTCTCGCTGGGCCGGTCGCCCGCTTCGGCCGGCCAGACGGTGCAGCTCCCGTCCCCCTCGGTTCCCCCTCGTGGGGCTCCAAAAGCGAGCGAAGATGGGGCAGTCCCGGCCGATCAGGAACGGTACCGGAAGGGTCGGCACTATTCCGGCCCGGGCGACGAAGACCCCCTGTGGTGTGCGTAATACCACGTGACAGGTATCGTACGTCCGGGTGTCGCCGTGTACGCAGGAGACCTGCATCGGGGTTCCCGGTCTGCCCCCAGCTAGGTCGGCCCTCACCAGGGTCACGGCACTCCCCGTGTCCACCAGGGCATGGGTGTCCTGGTGCATCACCTTGATGGGGACGGTGGGGGAGTCCTTGGCGCCCTGTGTCCAGCAGGTCGCCAGCATACAGGTGGGGCGGTCTCTCGGGGCGGTGCACGCGGAGGGCATGGGGACGTCCTGTCGGTCGGGACAGTCCCGGACTAGGTGCCCCCGTTGTCCGCAGTGGTAGCAGCGCCGGGTCTCGGGTTCCCCTCGTTCTCGGGGCGGGGTGGACGGCCTGGTCCTCGACGGCGGGGTTGGGGTCTCTCTCCGGGTGGCCCGGGGGTTGGGTTTCGGGCCCGCCGCCAGCCGTTGTGCCACCTGCCAGTTCTCCAGCTGGCGCACGAGGTCGTCCACGGTCTCAGGATGGTGGTGGGCGAGCACCCTCCGGGCGTCGGGAGGCAGCTGTCGCACGGTGTTGTCCACCACGACCCGATCCACGGGGCTGGGTCCCGCTCCGTCTACCAACCACCTCCGGGCTAGCCGACATTGGTGGGCCACCTGGGTCCGTACGGGTCCTCGGACGTCGAACGTCCACTCGTGGAAGTTGAGGGCCTTCGCAGCAAGGCCATGTCCATAGTAGGCCAAGACGGCCGCCTTGAGTGCGGAATACCGGCCTGCGTCCCCGGGGTTGAGGTCCTGACTCGCCTGCTGGGCGGGTCCGGTTAAAAACGGGGCCACTATATAGGCCCACTGGGCCTCTGGCCATCTCTCCCGGGTTGCCACCTGCTCTAATGTCTCTAGGAAGGCCTCCACATCGTCGTCGGGTCCTAGTTTTGTGAGCCGGCTCGTCGGGGCGGTGGTCGGCGGGTCGCGGGTGGCCTGCTGGGTCAGGCGGAGCACCGCCTCCGTCAGCAGGGCCAGGCTGGGGTCCGGTTCTCTCGGGCCGGCTGGTCCTGCGGCTGTCCCGGGGTTCTTCATCGACGTCCGCGGGTATTCACCTCCGCAGACGGAGGAACCGCACAGGAAAAAAACAAAAACGAAGAACCACTGCCAAAACCCGGGGTGGGGTCCTTACCGTGAGCCGTACGTGGACCGAGCTGCCCGCATCCTCCACCATTTGTGGTAACTCGGTTCGGTAGAGGGGCTCAAAGTAAGGACCAGGCAGGGTGTGAGGGTCCAAAGCCTCAAACGGCAGTTTATTACACTCGGTTTCCAATAGCCACACAAGCGCACGCTGTACATCAAAGACGGGGGGTTGCTCGAGTCGTGGTCCACGTATCCACCGTGCGGCTCACTCTACGGTGTCTCGGTCCTCTGCGTCGTCCTCTCTTCCACTCGACTCTCTCCCTGCTGTCGGCCGGTGGCCTCCTTTTAACACCTGGGTGTCTCCTGCCCAGGTGTTCCTCGTTTCCCCGATTGCGGCACTCGGGAGGTCGGGATTTGTCGCCGGCTGTTGGCCACCGGCGGTATATCCCGGCCTCGACTCTCCCGAACAGGGGCCGTGGCACCGGGGGAATGCCACAGTACACACAAAAATAAAAATAATTATCAAATGTATCAAATATGTATTTATCAAATATTATCATACACACACACACACACACACACACACACACACACACACACACACACACACACACACACACACACACACACACACACACACACACACACACACACACACACGTAGTGGTTATGAATATGTGTTGCAGTAAAATGTTCAGAAATGCTTAATACAGTAAATAAGTCCAAAAATACTTCAAAATACTTATTGTGTTTATTCCAATGTTTATCTAAAAAATGCATTATTGTTTATTTGCTACAACATTATTCTGAAGAGCTAAATTAGGAAAGTTGTTGTAGTGTTTCTTTATTTCACCTCATTTTGAGTTCAATCTCTAGATCAGGGGTTCTCAAAGTTTTGACAGCTGAGGGCCAATTTAGGAACCCAGAATTTGACTGAGGGCCGCCAAAGGAAAAACAATTAGGCGTGAAACGCCGTCAGCATCGCAGTGGTGAAAAAAACATTGCACCGTGGACCTCTGGGAGTGAGGTCAAGTGAGGTCTAAATTACGAAACTGAGGTTCATCCTTTCAAAGTATTGTACAGTCGGATTAAAACTAACAAATGTAACAGGATTTAATTGAAAGCTAGATAGAGTCGACTTTTCTCTTTGTATTCATTTATTTTTGTTGAAATTAATATTGATAAAATAAAAATATATATATATTACATATATATATATATTATTATCATATATTTTTATTTTTTAGTGTTCGATTACTTTTGTTTTGCCTCGTTCAGCTTGCAGGGGAATAGCGTGCTTTCCTTTGCCGTCTCCTCGGCCATTACAACTTTGGACTTTAACTACAATGCTGCGTCCTCGTTGTTCTTTCTATACCCCCCTTACAGGTAAGACCGGTGGTTGTGTAATGTATTTATGTTTTAATGCTAGGGAACATGCCGAGAGGGTTATAGCCGTGCATGGAATGTTGGAACAAGTAGTTGGGTTGAACACGGAGGAGTCGCTCTGCCGTAGCGTGCTTGCTAGCAGCATCACACGGGCAGGCGCGTGGTAAGAAAGTGTCTGCCATTTCCTGGCAATGCTTGTTGGCGCTGTGTTAATTTAATGTGTAAAATATATGCCAATGTGTTATAGAATAAGCTGGCACTGTATTCCGTTTAAGCGTCGTTAGAGAGTATTGTCAGGGTGTTTTAGCTGAAACAATGCTTTATTGAAAAATGTGTCATGGTGAAAAGCTTAAAATGTAGTATTTAGTAGGCCTACTCAAACAATGCACACTTTAATATGCTGTTTAGTAACATGTTATTTTGAAAGTAGTTTAAAGGAAAATTGCTATGTGTATTGAGTTTTGCATATTGTGAAAATACCATTATCTGAATACTGTAGGCCTACATGCATATCTAACATTTGAAATTGCATAAAAAATGCACTGTTTATGAATATTGTGAACATCATTACAACTTTGGACTTTGACAACTATACTGCGTCCTCGTTGTTCTTTCAATACCCCCCTTACAGGGGCGTAACACACACACTCACACACACACACACACACACACACACACACACACACACACACACACGCAAACATGCACGCGCGCGCACACACACACACACACACCAACAAACAAACACACTCGAAAATAACATCAGCTTGTTTTAATTTTAACATCATGCGAATGTCCGCTAGAGGGCGCCAACGGGCAGTATTCACCGTGCGTCATCGGAATGCCCATGCTGCGTAATTGCGTCCATCGCTTGTTGCTCATGGATACACACACCGCTCATTAAACATTGGTGTGTGGAGTGATTCATTGGAAAATCGTACACACCCGATTTTACTGTATATTCATTATTAAATCCGTGATGGATCCGTTTATAACTCAGTCTGATGATAACTTGTGCTAATTAAATAATTAACTCCTTAAAGAAGTTGATCTGTTCTTGTGTTCGACTCCACCTCCTGTCTATTATTGTGCTGAATGTGTGTGTGTCACATGTGTGTGTGTTTGCGGGAGTGTGCGTGTGTGTGTGTGTGGTGGGTGTTGTGTTTGTAGGCGTGTTTGCGTGATTGTTTGCGTATGTGTGCGTGTGTTCTTATGCATGTTCATGTGTGTGATTGTGTGTGTGCGTATGTCTTTATGTTTGCGTGTGTGTCTGTATTGTGGCGAGCCGGCCCCAGGAATGTCTCAGTAACTCTGAAAATGACCACATGCTAAGGTCCATTCAAAGC